>NC_135814.1:6068566-6104357 GCF_964213995.1 Mustelus asterias
CATCCTTGTAAATCTTTTGCTGTACTCTCTCTATATTCTTATAATGTGGGGACCGGGGCTGTTTATGGTATAATTAAGGTTCTGCATCAAATTAATATAACTTTTCTGCTTCACATTCTATCCCTCTAGAATTAAGCCTCAGAGCTTGGTTTCTCTGTTTTTATGGGCGCATTAACCCATGTGCTCCTAGATTTTGTTTCCCCGCAAAATATACATTATTCATAAATTTACATTCCAGAACATCACTGAAAGTGCAATTCAATTCTTTCTGTACGACATGTTTGATTTGATTTGATTTGATTTATTATTGTCACATGTATTAACATACAGTGAAAAGTATTGTTTCTTGCGCGCTATACAGACAAAGCATGCCATTCATAGAGAAGGAAAGGTGAAGGTGCAGAATGTAGTGTTACAGTCATAGCTAGGGTGTAGAGAAAGATCAGCTTAATGCGAGATAGATCCATTCAAAAGATGGCAGCGGGGAAGAAGCTGTTCTTGAGTTGGTTGGTACGTGACCTCAGACTTTTGTATCTTTTTCCCAACGGAAGAAGGTGGAAGAGAGAATGTCCGGGGTGTGTGGGGTCCTTAATTATGCTGGCTGCTTTTCCAAGGTAGCGGAAAGTGTAGACAGAGTCAATGGATGGGAGGTTGGTTTGCGTGATGGATTGGGCTACATTCACGACCTTTTGTAGTTCCTTGTGGTCTTGGACGCAACATGTGGCCCAATACCACTGCACCTGATATTTATAAGATACATTCCATGATGAGGATATTGCCAGAGGGGGTTTACACAGTTAGTCCCTCAGTGCACTATGTCCCAGGCTTTAGTGCCTCCCTCAGCTTGTAGTCCTGGACCTTGGAATGTGCCAGTCTGCAGTAATCGATCACGGATGTTAGTCCAGTGAACATCCATCTGACAAAGGAAGAGGTTGGAGCCAGTCTGTCTTCAGCATAGGTTTATTCACACAACTCAGTGAGTGGGATTTTCCAGACCCCCTCCCCAGCCTGTTCTCCGATTGCAGAGGCAGCTCATATTGAAATTACACAGCCTTTCTATAGGTTTATCAATGTCTTCTGGCATTTTGTCACTATCTTCCCAAGTATTAACTACACCCCCAATTTGGTGTCATTCACAAATTTTGAAATGGTATGTCTGATTCCCAAACCCAGATTGTTGATGTAAACAGTGGACAGCAATGTTCACAGCGCCAGTCCCTGAGGAACACCACTTTCCACTTTCTGCCAGTCTGGCTAAATAACGAACCCCCACACTCTGCTTTCTGTTTTGTACCCAGCTTGTTTTCCAAACTATTGCTCATCACGATGCCTCTTTCTCGGGTTCCTTTCTCTCTCTGGCCCTCTGTTCCCACTCTCTGGCTTATAGTTGTCTTCCTGGCTGCCTGGTCTCTCTCTCTCTCTCTCTCTCGCTCCCTCTGACTCTCTGCTCTCTCTCTGACTCTCTGCTCTCTCTCTGATTCTCTGCCTCTCTCTGATTCCCTGCTCTCTCTCTGACTCTCTGCGCTCTCTCTCTCTGACTCTCTGCCCTCTCTCTGATTCCCTGCTCTCTCTCTGATTCCCTGCTCTCTCTCTCTCTGACTCTCTGCTCTCTCTCTGATTCTCTGCCTCTCTCTGATTCCCTGCTCTCTCTCTGATTCTCTGCTCTCTCTCTGACTCTCTGCTCTTTCTCTGATTCCCTGCTCTCTCTCTCTGACTCTCTGCGCTCTCTCTCTGACTCTCTGCTTTCTCTCTGATTCCCTGCTCTCTCTCTGACTCTCTGCTCTCTCTCTGACTCTCTGCTCTCTCTCTGACTCTCTGCTCTCTCTCTGATTCTCTGCCCTCTCTCCGATTCCCTGCTCTCTCTCTGATTCTCTGCTCTCTCTCTCTCTGACTCTCTGCTTTCTCTCTGATTCCCTGCTCTCTCTCTGATTCCCTGCTCTCTCTCTGATTCTCTGCCCTCTCTCTGACTCTCTGCTCTCTCTCTGATTCTCTGCTCTCTCTCTGATTCTCTGCTCTCTCTCTGACTCTCTGCTCTCTCTCTGATTCCCTGCTCTCTCTCTCTGACTCTCTGCGCTCTCTCTCTGACTCTCTGCTTTCTCTCTGATTCCCTGCTCTCTCTCTGACTCTCTGCTCTCTCTCTGACTCTCTGCTCTCTCTCTGACTCTCTGCTCTCTCTCTGACTCTCTGCTCTCTCTCTGATTCTCTGCCCTCTCTCTGATTCCCTGCTCTCTCTCTGATTCCCTGCTCTCTCTCTGATTCTCTGCTCTCTCTCTCTCTGACTCTCTGCTCTCTCTCTGATTCCCTGCTCTCTCTCTGATTCTCTGCCCTCTCTCTGACTCTCTGCGCTCTCTCTGATTCTCTGCTCTCTCTCTGATTCTCTGCTCTCTCTCTGACTCTCTGCTCTCTCTCTGATTCCCTGCTCTCTCTCTCTGACTCTCTGCGCTCTCTCTCTGACTCTCTGCTCTCTCTCTGATTCCCTGCTCTCTCTCTGATTCCCTGCTTTCTCTCTCTCTGACTCTCTGTGCTCTCTCTGGTTCTCTGCTCTCTCTCTCTGACTCTCTGCGCTCTCTCTGGTTCTCTGTCTCTATGTTGCCCCTGGCTCTTGCCTCTATGACTTGCCAGGTCCTTTGTTTCATTTGTTGTCTCTCTGGCGCCTCTCTTTCTGACATTGATCAAAGTGTTTGAGTGGCATGTTGTGCTCAAGGTGAGAGATGCTAATACCGGGGAACATTCTAGCAGCATGTGGTGTCAGCAATAAGCACTCCCAGCTTGTTCGACTTAGCTACAGAGTAAAGCTTTCTACTAAATGACACAATGATGTGTTTCAATCACTGAAGGCTCCCTTCACTACACTGAAGCGACATTTCCAATTCGAACACCAGACTTTATCGTGACCTCTCTTTGTTAGGCTGTCAATTCAGTGCCAATCTGAAGTGAATTATAGGCAGCTTTGTGTGTCATCTCTTCGCAGGAATGACTTGAACTGATGCCAGGTTCACTTCAACCAGGAGAAATATCAGATCTTCCATTAATCTGGTTTACTTTTCAAACCCAAGCATCTCCCATCCCATCAGCTCATTCCCAGTCAGTCAGTACTAAATAAAGACATTAGTGAACCAGATGGGTTTTTATGACAACATCTTTCCTTCCTTTAGGGGCTTCCTTAAGGAACTCTGCCACCCGTACCCGTGACTCCAGACCCACAGCAATGTGGCTGACTTTTAACTGCCCTCTGAAATGACCTAAAAATCCATGAAAATTCAAGGGCAATTATGGATGGTCAACAAATGTTGGCCGTGCCAGTGACACCCACATCCCATGAAAGAAACTCCCCCCCCCCCGCCACCCCCCTCCCCCCCCCCCCCCCCCGCCCCCCCCACTCCCCCTGCTGTACTTTCTTAAAACATACGACTTTGTAAAGTTTTGCAGTTCTGATGGAAGGTTGTTGACCCGAGACATTTACCGAGACTTTACCACTTCGCTCAGGTGAGGCTCGGGCGGCACAGTGGCACAATGGTTAGCACTGCTGCCTCACAGCCCCAGGGACCCGGGTTCAATTCCCGGCTTGGGTCACTGTCTGTGCGGAGTTAGTATGTTCTCCCCCTGTCTGCGTGGGTTTCCTCCGGGTGCTCCGGTTTCCTCCCACAGTCTGAAAGATGTGCTGGTTAGGGTGCATTGACCTGAATAGGCGCCGGGGTGTGGTGGCTAGCGGAATTTCACAGTAACTCTATTGCAGTGTTAATGTTAAGGCTTACTTGTGACTAATAAATAAACTTTAACTTTAAAAGTCCCACCCAAGGCCAACGGAGAATTCCGTTCTGCGAGGCGGTAAAATTCTGACCATTAACTCTGTTTCTTTCCCCACAGACGCTGCCTGCTCTGTATTTCCGGATTTTTCTATTCTTAGTTTCAGATATTCTGCATCTGCAATATTTGATTTCTTTCGTGATGTAGAATTTCCACCACCTCCTCGATAATGTACTGAACTATCTACAAACCAGCCTCCCATCCTTTGACTCTGTCTACACTTCCTGCTGCCTCGGCATAATTAAGGACCCCACGCACTCCAGACATTCTCTCTTCCACCTTCTTCCATCGGGAAAAAGATGCAACAGTCTGAGGTCACGTACCAACCGACTCAAGAACAGCTTCTTCCCTGCTGCTGTCAGACTTTTGAATGGACCTACCTTGCACTAATTTGATCTTTCTCTACACCCTAGCTATGACCGTGACACTACATTCTGCACTCTCTCCTTTCCTTCTCTATGAATGGTATGCTTTGTCTGTATAGCGCGCAAGAAACAATACTTTTCACTGTATGTTAATACATGTGACAATAATAAATCAAATCAAAATCAAATCAGATCAAAAGTTTGCTCCATTTTTGTTCCAATCCCTCCCAGTTTCAGTACAATATCTAACATATTTTCCCTCTCTTTAGCTCTGAAGAAGAGTTATAGAATCATAGAATTGTAGAATCCCTATAGTGCAGAAGGAGGCCATTTGGCCCATCAAGCCTGCACTGACCACAATTCCACCCAGGTCCTACGCCCATAACCCCACGTATTTACCCTGCTCATCCCCCTGACACTAAGGGGCAATTTAGCATGACCAATCAACCTAACCCACGCATCTGTGGAGTCATACAGACTAAAAACGTTAACTCAGTTTTCTCTCCCTCCAGATGCTGCCAGACCTGCTGAGCTTTTCCAGCATCCTCTGTTCTTGTTTCAGATTCCAGCATCTGCAGTATTTTGCTTATCATATCACCAGCTTAGACGTTTGGGCTCAAGTGGGTCTTGAACCCACAGTATCCTGACCGCAGGCCTGAGAGTGTTGCACTGAGCTAATTAAGGCTACCCCTTCCCTAATTCTCCTGCAATGTAGAATTCTGGGACACCAGCTGCTGCTGGCATTGAGAATGAACCAAATCAGTTACTATTCACTCTTGTTACGAATCCCCGCTGATGTTATGTGCGAGAGTGTTTCAACCTGAAACACTGCTTTCCTGTGATGCATTGTTTTGGATATTAGCGAGAAAGGTTTGCAGAAACGGTGAAACCTCAGACCTCTCTTTCGTTAACAAAAACAAGTATTTATTAAGTAGAAGAAAGATAATAAAACACTGCAAAGAACAATCTTTTATTTCAGCAAATTAACAGTAAACACTTCGTCCCTCACAGACTGAAAACCCAAAAGTACTTTTTTCCCCCGTAATCCTAAACTCTGCTGAGACTCCCAAGCAACAAGCGTAAACCTATTGGTCAAATCTAGCCAGTGATTACCACACTGCGCAGCTTATGTCTCTAGGACTTGGGAACGGTCTTTTGTTCAGAGAAGAAAATTATCTTTTGCACAAACTGACTTTTGCCTTCAGCGCTTTATTTCCATCTGACCTGTCTCCTGAGGGTGACTGCCCCTCTCCCCTGCTCTTCTGCTGCCTTCAGCTCCTAATCTCTGGCTGAAATGGTTCCTGGAGATGGCTGCCTCTCCCTCTCTCTCTCTCTCTTGCTGCTGCTTCTTCAACACCTCATCTGTGTCTGAACTGCCTCCTGGCTCGCGGTACTCAGGCTACTAATTGTATCAGTTGCAAAGAACACCTATTTCCCTATTCTTTCCTTTTCCTTCCTTTCTATTAGTTGCTGCCGAGACTTGGTTTACAATATACATGGCCGTATGATTTTACTTGTGCAAAAAAAACATTCATTTCAATAGCGTCCTAACATTTTGTGATATAAAGTTTAAAGTTTATTTATTAGTGTCACAAGTAGGCTTACATTAACGCTGCCTAACCCCCTAGTCGCCACGCTCTGATGCCTGTTCGGGCACACTGAGGGAGAATTTAGCATGGCCAATGCACCTAACCAGCACGTCTTTCGGACTGTGGGAGGAAACCGGAGCACCTGGAGGAAACCCACGCAGACACGGGGAGAATGTGCAGACTCCACACAGACAGTGACCCAAGCCGGGAATCAAACCCAGGTCCCTGGCACTGTGAGGCGGCAGTGCTAACCACTGTGCCACCGTGCCACCCATATGCTATTCAAATAAGACACCAAAGCAAGGTTTTGGGCAGAATTTTCCCGTTCTGCCTGCCACAGGAAGTGTAGCGGGCGGGACATGGACAAAGGTCCATTAACCTCAGGTGGGATTTTTTGACCTTGGGGTGAGCGCGGCTGGAAAATCCCACCCTTTGTCTCTATGTCTCAGTGAGTCAGGTAGATCCTATTTCTAGAACGCCAGGGATTCTTTAAAAGTATTCCACCCAGGGCTGGCACCACTGAAAGCAGATAAATTGGCCATTCACCCCATTGCCAAGTGTGGGATGTGGGCTCTGCACAAAACAATGTTAAATTTAATTAAGCAAGGAATGAAAGGAAGAGTTTGTGATTATATTGCGCTTTTCATGACCTCAGGACGTTCCAAAGTGCTTAACGTCCAGCAAATGTATATTTTGAAGTGTAATTCACCGCTGTAATGAACAGCAGAGTCTGCGTTAGTTTGTATGTGAGGTACTTTGAGATGCCACAAGGCGTGATATAAAAGCTAGTCTTTGCTTCAATGTCCGGGATTTTAATTCAGATGCAATATTTTGCTCAAGTACCTGGCGATATCGCTCAGCGTGCAGAGTGCAGTCAACTCATTGTCAAACGTCTCCTTGATAGACCAACACCTTCTAGAAATCCAATCACTTTCTGTGTGAAATGGATGCCTTGGTTAAGTGTTTCCTGTGATTATAATTGCGTGTGATTGAATTGCTGCATGAATGATTACACGGAGCGGGAGACAAAAGATTAGCGAACCTGCTATTTTTATCCACAGTGCTATCCCAATAAAACCTTGATTCAAAGCAGGAAACCTCTTTGCCGTAACCTCCTTTTTCTCAGTTGCCAGTCGAGCATTATCATCAGTTACAATTGGGCATTGGCAACAGTTATCTTTTCCCCCTCACGCACATCCATCTGGCCATGTGGTCTGGACCTCCCCTGCCACTGGATAAATCCTGACCATGGAGGATTGAGGCCCTTCCGTGGGCATTGATTGCCCGCAATTTTCATAATGGGCCTGCTGACGCGACACTGGTAAAATTGCAGTGGGGCAGGGGTGGGCAGGCGGGTAGGTAGGTGGTGGGCAGGCCCCTTGCTGGGTTTAGCAAGGGGCCTGCCCACCACCTACCCAGAATGTGCAAACTCCACACACAGTGACCCAAGCTGGGAATCGAACCCAGCTCCAGGGACCTGGATTCGATTCCCGGCTTGGGTCACTGTCTGTGCAGAGTTTGCACATTCTCCTCGTGTCTGCGTGGGTTTCCTCCGGGTGCTCCGGTTTCCTCCCACAGTCCAAAGGTGTGCGGGTTAGGTTGATTGGCTATGCTAAAATTGCCCTTAGTGTCCTGGGATGCGTAGGTTAGAGGGATTAGTGGGTAAATATGTGGGGATATGGGGTAGGGCCTGGGTGGGATTGCGGTCGGTGCAGACTCGATGGGCCGAATGGCCTCTTTCTGTGCTGTAGGGTTTCTAAGATTCTAAGATTCAAACAGTTAGAAACACACACTTTGGGGTCGCTCATTAATGGGCTCCCTGAGTTCATCAGAGGGTGACTGTCTGTGCAGAGTCTGCACGTTCTCCCCGTGTCTGCGCGGGTTTCCTCCGGATGCTCCGGTTTCCTCCCACAGTCCAAAGATGTGCGGGTTAGGTTGATTGGCCGTGCTAAATTTTCCCTTTGTGTCAGGGGGATTAGCTAGGTAAATATGTGGGGTTATGGGGATAGGGCCTGGGGTAGGAATATTGTCGGTGCAGGCTCAATGGGCCGAATGGCCTCCTTCTGCACTGTAAGGATTCTAAAGTACTGGAGAGCTGCAAGTCTCTGATTGGCTGACAGCTCTCAGTAGCAGGTCTTCTTGTTCCTCCAGGTCCCACCAGTCTATTAATGACCATAAACTGTGTGGCAGCCTTTTTAGCCAATGGGAGTGGGTGCGGATCCTGTAGAATAACTTGCAGCGTACAAGGAGCATATTTAACCCATTGCGTCTGTGTCGGCTCTTTGAAAGACTATCCAATCAGTCCTATTCCACCTCTGTTCTTCCCCCATAGCCCTGCTTTTCCAATTCCCCTTTGAAAGCTACTACAAAGTCCCAGATGACCATTGCCTGACTGATGGTGATTTAACTGGAGGATCATCTCTGGCCAGGGGCCAGGTTGTGAAAGTGGGGTCTTTATGAATAATCTTAGCTGGTATGGGAATTGAACCGATGTCGTTGGTGTCGCTCTGCATCACAAACCAACTGTCCAGCCAACTGAGCTAAACCGACCCATAGGTGACAGCTAATATTGAAACTGTTCCATCACCCTTTCAGACATACATTCCCGATTGTAAGAACTTGCTGGCAAATCAACCTCCTTCTCCCTCACAACCTTCTCTAGTTTCTCCTTAAATGTATAGATTCTATTCACTTTAACCATTCTCTGTGTTGGAAAGCTTCCAAATTCCCACGCCTGTTTGAGTAAAGGAGTTTCTTCTGAATTCCCAATTGGATTTCTTGGTGATTATTTTATACTGGCGGCCTCTAGTTACGATCTTCCCCACAAGAGGAAACATTCTCTCTGTATCCACTTCATCAAAACCTTTCAGAATTGTAAAAAGTTCCATTTGATCATCCCTCAGCACTCTTTCCAACAGAAAAGTGACCCAGTCTACGAATCCTTCCCTCATGTGTACACCCACATATTTCTGATACCATCCTTGTAAAACTTCTCTGTGACCCCTCTGGCGTATACTGTGTTATATCAATTCTATAACACAGTAGCCAGAACTGTAAGCAATGCTCTAAGTGTGATCTCACCAAGGTTCGATACAGGTTTACCTACTTAGAGGATGGGCAACATTTGCTGACCTTGCCAGCAATGCTCACACCCTATGGACCAACCTCTCCTTTGTAGGTGGGCCCTTCAGCCCATCCTCAATGCTACACTAAAATGTCAGCCAATAGTAAACTCTTCCAGCGATGGGGTCCATTTTGCTGTGGGGTTGGTGTGATGTGCTCCCATTCTCGCTGTTCCAACCCTGGTGATCAATTGGTACGCTCAAATACACGGTGTTGTGGGTAGTAGGTCAAGATGTTTCTTTTTACAAAAATCACAAAAATACAGAAATTAATTTGGATGCTGTATTTCTGTTATAGGCCTGGTGTACCAAGGGTACTAATACCATCTTCAGTATAAATCTCTGTCTGGTGGTCTTCATTCGAGCAATCGAATTCTTCTGGAGCATTGAAAGAGCCTCAATTTATGATCTTGTCCAAAGACCATCTGTAACAGAGCAGCACCCCCTCACTGCAGCACTGCTGTCTTGCCCATGTGGCTTTGTGTGCCTCAATCTTGTCTCTAATTTGAATTTAATTTCCTACTCCAAAGAACTTGAACACACAATCCAGGCTGACACTCCAATGCTGTACTGAGGGAGTGCTGCACTGTCGGAGATGCTGTTGTTTGAATCATAGAATCCTATAGTGCTGAAGGAGGCCATTCGGCCCATCAAGTCTGCACTGACTCTCCAACAGAGCACCTCACCCAGGCCCTATCCTCGTAACCCCACATATTTACCCTGCCTATCCACCTAACCTACTCAACTTGGGACACTAAGGGGCAATTTAGCATGGCCAATCCATCTAACCTGCACATCTTTGGACTGTGGGAGGAAACCGGAGCACCCGGAGGAAACCCACGCAGACACAAGGAGAACGTGCAAACTCCATATAGACAGTGACCCAAGCCGGGAATCGAACTTGGGTCCCTGGCACTGTGAGGCAGCAGCACTAACCACTTTGCCATCATGCCACCCACAATGAGATGTAAATCAAAGGCTGTGTCATCTTTCTATGGCGGAGGTTTAAAAGCCCACAGTCACTGCTTCAAAACAGAGCAGGGCAAATCGCCCCTGTATCCCAGTCCAACATTAATCCCTTAAACAACCTTCACAAAACAGATGAAATGCTTATTACCACAATGCTGCTTGTGGGAGCGAGCTGTGAACAAATCCATTGCTTTTCATTTATGAGTACACCAAAAATAATGAATTCATTGACTATGAAGCAGTTGGGATGATCCCAAAATTGTGAAAGGTAGGGGAGGTGATGGCCGAGTGGTATTATCGCTGGACTATTAATCCAGATACTCAGCTAATGTTCTGGGGACCCGGGTTCGAATCCCGCCACGGCAGATGGTGGAATTTGAATTCAATTTAAAAAATCTGGAATTAAGAATCTACTGATGACCATGAAGCCATTGTCGATTATCGGAAAAACCCACCTGGTTCACTAATGTCCTCTGACGGAAATCTTTGTCGCTTCTTTGGACACGGGTGAGGTCCCTGAGGATTGGAGGATAGCGAATGTGGTCCCGTTGTTTAAGAGGGGTAGCAGGGATAACCCAGGAAATTATAGGCCGGTGAGCTTGACGTCCGTGGTAGGGAAGTTGTTGGGGAGGATTCTTAGAGACAGGATGTATGTGCATTTAGAACGGAACAATCTCATTAGTGACAGACAGCATGGTTTTGTAAGAGGGAGGTCGTGCCGTACAAATTTGGTGGAGTTTTTTGAGGAAGTGACAAAAACGGTTGATGAAGGAAGGGCGTGGATGTTGTCTATATGGATTTCAGTGAGGCATTTGACAAAGTCCCACATGGCAGGTTGGTTAAGAAGGTTAAGGCTCATGGGATACAAGGAGAAGTGGCTAGATGGGTGGAGAACTGGCTTGGCCATAGGAGACAGAGGGTAGTGGTCGAAGGGTCTTTTTCCGGCTGGAGGTCTGTGACCAGTGGTGTTCCACAGGGCTCTGTACTGGGACCTCTGCTATTTGTGATATATATAAATGATTTGGAAGAAGGTGTAACTGGTGTAATCAGCAAGTTTGCGGATGACACGAAGATGGCTGGAATTGCGGATAGCGAAGAGCATTGTCGGGCAATACAGCAGGATATAGATAGGCTGGAAAATTGGGCGGAGAGGTGGCAGATGGAGTTTAATCCGGATAAATGCGAAGTGATGCATTTTGGAAGAAATAATGTAGGGAGGAGTTATACAATAAATGGCAGAGTCATCAGGAGTATAGAAACACAGAGGAACCTAGGTGTGCAAGTCCACAAATCCTTGAAGGTGGCAACACAGGTGGAGAAGGTGGTGAAGAAGGCATATGGTATGCTTGCCTTTATAGGACGGGGTATAGAGTATAAAAGCTGGAGTCTGATGATGCAGCTGTATAGAACGCTGGTTAGGCCACATTTGGAGTACTGCGTCCAGTTCTGGTCGCCGCACTACCAGAAGGACGTGGAGGCATTGGAGAGAGTGCAGAGAAGGTTTACCAGGATGTTGCCTGGTATGGAGGGTCTTAGCTATGAGGAGAGATTGGATAGACTGGGGTTGGTCTCCTTGGAAAGACGGAGAATGAGGGGAGATCTAATAGAGGTATACAAGATTATGAAGGGTATAGATAGGGTGAACAGTGGGAAGCTTTTTCCCAGGTCGGAGGTGACGATCACGAGGGGTCACGGGCTCAAGCTGAGAGGGGCGAAGTATAACTCAGACATCAGAGGGACGTTTTTTACACAGAGGGTGGTGGGGGCCTGGAATGCGCTGCCAAGTAGGGTGGTGGAGGCAGGCACGCTGACATCGTTTAAGACTTACCTGGATAGTCACATGAGCAGCCTGGGAATGGAGGGATACAAACGATTGGTCTAGTTGGACCAAGGAGTGGCACAGGCTTGGAGGGCCGAAGGGCCTGTTTCCTGTGCTGTACTGTTCTTTGTTCTTTGTTCTTTGTCCTTTAGGGAAGGAAATCTGCCGTCCTTACCTGGTCTGGCCTACATGTGACTCCAGAGCTACAGCAATGTGGTTGACTCTCAACTGCTTCAGGCAGCTAGGGATGGGCAATAAATGCTGGCCCAGCCAGTGACGCCCATGTCCCACGAATGAATAAAAAAAAGAACAATGAAAGGTGGTCTAGAAATGTAAACCTTTCTTTCCTAGAATTGTAACTTGGTCCTGCATTCAGTGCCAGAAACATTGGAGTCAGAGCAAGAACTTTCAGTCCCTCAGGTCTCGGCACCACCCTCCCTACGCACCGCCCCCACTCCACGTAGATCATGGATGACCTGTTCCTCAAACTCCATTACCTCCAGATCCCTTCACCCCCCCTCCGCCCCCCTATCCAACAAAAAAAACCTATCAATCTCAATCTTGGAAACTTCAAAACATCCCCACTTCTTCAGAGCGGGGAGTTCCAGATTTCCATTCCCCTTCGTGTGAAAAAATCTTTCTGGCAGCACTGCTGCCTCACAGTGCCAGGGACCCAGGTTTAATTCTGGCCTCGGCTCACTGCCTGTGTGGAGTTTGCACGTTCTCCCCGAGTCTGCGTGGGTTTCCTCCGGTTGCTCCGGTTTCCTCCCACAGACCAAAGATGTGCGGGTTAGGCGGCTTGGCCATGCTAAATTAACACTAGTGTCAGGGGGATTAGCAGGGTAAATATGTGGAGTTACGGGGATAGGGCCTGGGTGGGATTGTGGTCGGTGCAGACGCAATGGGCCGAATGGCCTTCTGTACTGAAGGGACTCTATGCTTTCCCTCCTAAATGGGCCTGTTCCTCGTTTAAGATGATGACCTCCCCTCCATTCTTGATTACCCCACCAGAGTAAAGAGTTGCTGTGTCGGCTCTGTGTTTGCTGGCTAGATGTTACCGGTGAGTAATCGGCAATGCTACTCTGACCTCTCAGCTCTTGCCCCGTGCCCACATCCAATTGGTGAAGATTTGTATTCTTTTTAATATCTGCCTTGTGAGTTTCAGGGGCAAGGCTGGGTGAAATCTCACTGACAAAACCTGGATTCCCAATGATAAGTATCCCATCCGGTCAGGAACTCATCGGGGAGAATTAATGATCCAGTGAGTAGTCCAGTTAAGTGCGCATCGCTGACAAATTAATAATAAAATCGTGTTGAGCGGGTTCTTTTTTCAACTGGAATTGACTGCACTTGCTGGTTAGGGTCACCTCAGGAAGAGGCACTCTCCAACAACAATCTAACTGGGCCTTGCCAATCTGGCCTTGTAAATATCACCGTGCTGTGCTTCCGAGGTTAAGGGTGATATCCATCACGAGGTGCAATTATAACAATATTACAGGGTCTACTTTATCCATCGACCCCTGCTGCACAGCTCCTGTTTAACATGTCCAATTAATGAACTGTCTTATTCATTACTGTAGATTAGTTGTCCTTGCACTCTGTCCCACTCTCTCAGCATTAAGTGCAGTGGATGGATGGGGTTGTGTGTGTGTGTATTTGCCTATGTTTGTTCAAGTATACATGCCTATGTCCTGAGGGTGTATGTGTGTGCATGTTTGTGTGTCTGTGTGTGTGCACGCATGTGTGCATGTCTGTGTGTGCAAGTGTGGCTATGCGAGTGTATAGGCTTGTATACGTGCATGTCCGGGTATATGTCCGCGTAAGGGCGGCACGGTGGCACACTAGTTAGCACTGCTGCCTCACACGTCAGGGACCCCGGTTCAATTCCCGGCTTGGGCCGCTGTCTGTGTGGAGTTTGCACGTTCTCCCCGTGTCTGCATGGGTTTCCTCTGGGTGCTCCAGTTTCCTCCCACAGTCCGAAGGACGTGCTGGTTAGGGTGCATTGGCCGTGCTAAATTCTCCGTCAGTGTACCCGAACAGACGCTGGAGTGTGGTGACTCGGGGATTTTCACAGTAACTTCATTGCAGTGTTAATGTAAGTCTACTTGTGTCACTAATAAATAAACTTTGAACTATGTTTGTGCAGGTATACGTACCTGTGTGCTGAGGGTGTATGTGTGCGTGTGTGCGTGTGTGCAGGTGTGTGTGTGCAGGTATGTGTGTGTGTGTGTGACTGAAGCCAGAACATGGTTGTTGGTCTCTGCACAGTTCAGTAACGATAGGAAAATCTTGAAAAACCCTTTATGTCTCTCTTCATTGCTCTTCCTTGTCCAGTCTATGCCAGATATCATCGAACTTGCCCCACATCCCAAGTTAAATTTGTAATCATTGAAAAAGTAGACAATGTTATACATTATAATATTAACATTATTTAAAATATTATAATTAAACTTGCCTCCTTTGCAATAGTGGCCATAATTTGAAAGAACTCCATTGACCGGGAAGCATTTCGAGATGTCCTGGGGCATTGTTAAAGCAAGTTCATTCTTTCTTTCAATGGGTTGCGCATTGTCTGGGAACCAGCTGCAGCTGAGGGGACAATTGTTGGGATAATTAGTTTTAGGATTCTGGAATGAGGCCATAGCAGGTGTCACATCAGCTGTGGCTCAGTTACTCTCAGATAAAAGGTCATGGGTTCAAATCCCACTCCAGAGACTTCTGCATAAAATCTCGGCTGACACTCTCAGGAGGAGTGCCACATGGTTGGAGGTGATCTTATTTTTTGGCTGAGGTGATAAACGGAGACCCTGCCTGCTCTCTCAGGTAGATATAAAAAGATCCCGTGGCACTATGTTAAGATATTCCCTCAGCAACCCTTCAATAAAAGCACTTGTGCAGACAAAGGTGTTATTCATGGCACTGACTCTGATTTGGAGTAGGTCCATAGTGGAATCTGAAAATATAAAATTCTCAACTTCACGTTTAAATCCCTTTATTTTCTTGCCCTTCCTGATCTCAACATCCAACAACCCTTCCTGAGGTGAATTCCTTCCCTGAATCTCTCTCCTCTCCTTAAAACACACCTCGCTAACCAAACCCCGGCCACCCATTCTGAAAATCTTCCCAAATAAAAACAGAAAATGCTAGAAAAACTCAGGTGGTCTCTTTCTCCTTCTCCTTCTGAAGTCTTACATAGAAGCACACATAGAAAATAGGAGCAGGAGGAGGCCATTCGGCCCTTCGAGGCTGCTCTGCTATTCATTATGATCATGGTCGGCACAACATCGTGGGCCGAAGGGCCTGTTCTGTGCTGTACTGTTCTATGTTCTATGTTCTATGGCTGATCACCAAATTCAATATCCTGATTCCCCTCTCCTTCCTATATTCCTTAATCCCAAGAGCTATGTCTAATTCCTTCTTAAAGCCACACATCTTAGCCTCAACTACTTTCTGTGGGAGTGAATTCCACACATTCACCACCCTCTGGGTGAAGAAATTTCTCCTCACTCAGTCCCAAAAGGTTTACCCCTTATCCTCAAACTATGACTCCACATTCTGGACTCCCCCACCATCGGGAACATTCTTTCTGAATCTGCCCTGTCTAATCCTGTGAGAATTTTATAAGATCTCCTCTCACTCTTCTAAACTCCAGTGAATATAATCCTAACCGATTTAGTCTCTCCTCATATGACAGACTTGCTATCCCAGGAATCAGCCTGGTAAACCTCCGCTGCACTCCCTCTATAGCAATGACATCCTTCCTCAGATAAGGACACCAAAACTGCACACAATACTCCAGATGTAGCCTCACCAACGCCCTATACAATTGCAGCAAAACATCCCTATCCCTATACTCAAACCCTCTCACTATGAAGGCCAACGTACCATTTGCCTTCTTTACTGCCTTCTGTACCTACTTTCAGCAACTGATGCACAAGGACATCAAGGTGTCGCTGAGTATCCATCTCTCAATTTACAGCCATTCAGGTAATACACTGTCTTCCTATTTTTGTTACCGAGGTGGATTAGCTCACGTTTATCCACAATATACTGCATCTACCATGCAGATGCCCACACACTCAGCCTGTTGAAATCACACTGCATCACCTCTGCATCCTCCTCACAGCTCACCCTCCCACACAACTTTGTACAATCTGCAAATTTGGATAGCAGCCATTCCAAACCCGGTAACTACATTTAAATCTAGTTAATTCCACGTAAATAGGCTTCGCACCCATTCCGGCTCGAAGCCGTTCTCACCGGAAAAACAGGGCCAGGAAGATAGCAATCCGATTCGCACCCGGCCTGAATCGGAATTTTGGCCTTGCGTGCTATCTTCCCGGAATACCGAGAAGCTGATCGACCGGTGAGTTGATCCGATAGGATCACGCCCGTTAACTCTGTTTCTCTACAGATGCTGCCAGACCTGCTGAGATTTTCCAGCAGTTTCTGTTTTTATGTCATATTTCCAACATCTGCGGCATTTTGCTTTTATTATAGCCATACAATACTTTGAGATTCTTCCATTCCTCCAAGTTTGGTCTCAGATTGATCCTCGCCACCATTGGCGGTCATGCCTTGAGCTCTCTGGTCATAGAATCATGGAATCATAGAATCATAGTGCAGAAGGAGGCCATTCAGCCCATTGAGTCTGCACCAACAACAATCCCACCTAGGCCCTATCCCTGCAACCCTACATATTTACCCCGCTAATCCTTCTGACTATGCATCCCGGGACACTGAGGGGCAATTTAGCATGGCCAATCCACCAAATCCACACATCTTTGGACCTGAAACTCTTGAACACTATCCCTAAACCTCCCCACCTCCCGCTTCTCCACTACTTTAACAACCTAATTCTTTGACCAAGCTTCTCATCACTTATCCTCATTTCCCTTTATGTGGCCTGGTTTTTCAGTTGTAATGCTCCCACAAAGTGCCTTGGGATGTTCAACGATATTATGCAAGTTGTTGCTGTTCAGTAGCTAGCCATCTCATTAGTTGCGTGTTGGATCATGCTGTGCACAAAATAGCTATCGTGTCTACCCAACGTAACAATATCTACTGAGCAACGTGATGAAGGTCAGTGCAGATCATAGAATCATAGAATCACTACACTCCAGAAGAAAGCCATTCGGCCCATCGAGTCTGTATCGACCACAATCCCACAACCCCACACATTTACCCTGCTAATCCCCCTGACACTAAGGGGCATTTTAACATGGCCAATTAACCTAACCTGCACATCGTTGGAGTGTGGGAGGAAATCGGAGCACCCGGAGGAAACCCACGCAGTCACGGGGAGGACTCCACATAGACAGTGACCCGAGGCCGGAATTGAACCTGGGTCTAACCACTGTGCCACCCCGTGCTGGTCTATCTTACCCCAGTCTCAGCAAAGAAATTACTGGATGTAGGTATATGTATGTGTGTATGGATAATATATATGTATATATTAAAATAAAGATACACATTTGTCCTGCCATTCTAAGCTCTATAGGTCAGTAAAAGGTTCTGACAAACAGGTTATTAATAGTACACAAAGCAGCAATGCTTACACGTGGTGACTTCTGTTTTAGAAGTTATTCCTGGGGTGAGCGTGTTTTAACTTCAGTTTGATTTCTGTCCCTGTTTTGAGCAGGGGGGAGGTCAGAAATTAAATGCACGGAGCTAAATCGCCTGGCGGTTAAAGGAATTGGAGATGTCGAGGTGTGGTTGACGGGAGCTTAGTGAATGATTAGAAGTGGTTTAATTTGCCGCTCTGTCAGCGGGAGTTGATAAGCCCTAAGTGGCTGTCAGGGAAACACATCAGTCTTCCGATCAGGGTCTTACACGGAAATTCATTCTCTAATTAGAAACTTCCTCAGCGGGGGGAAAGCAAAAAACATTATCTAAATAAATACTTCCATTAGGGACATTGTGGCTGCAGGCAGCATGAACCGGTGAGTTATTAATGGAGGACGGCCAACCCAAGATTAAGATGGATGATTTATTAACAAATGGGCCTGATTGGATCGTTGTCTGAGGCAGTGTCTTTTCGAAGGTCACCCTGATCCTTATTCAGTACCCCCTCCGCCACTGCACCCACCTCCCCCCCCCCAGCCCATCCCACCCACACTTCACACAGAACAGGGTAGGGAGGGTGCCCTCAATTCACAGTCCGTTTGGTTTTACCAAATTACCGAGTGCGCCATTTATTGTTGTCGGTCGCTCACTGACTCCATGTCCAGTCATGGCACTAACTAAAAATTCTTATTCGTACATTCAAATCCCTCCAGGGCCTCACCACCTGCCCTATCCTTGTCACCTCCTCTGGTTGGCTGTAGGGATTCGCATTCTAATCAGTATTCTGTAACTTGATTTTTGTGTCTCTGTGCCCTGTTTGAGAGCAGATATCCACTCCATCTGACGAAGGAGCAGCGCTCCGAAAGCTAATGGTATTTGCTACCAAATAAACCTGTTGGACTTTAACCTGGTGTTGTTAAAACTCTTACTGTGTTCACCTCCTCCGGCCCCAGTTCTCGGTGTTTCTCCTGTTCCGGTCTCTTAAGCTTCACCGATTTTCTTTCCTTCATTCTTTCATGGGATGTGGGCGTCGCTGGCTGGGCCAACATTTGTTGCCCATCCCTAATTGCCCCTTGAACTGAGTGTCTCGCTCGGCCATTTTGGGAGCAGTTGAGAGTCACCCATATTGCTGTGGTTCTGGAGTCACATTTAGGGCAGACTGGGTAAAGATGGCAGATTTCCTTCTCTAAAGGACATTAGTGAACAATTGACAATGGTTTCATGGTCATCAGTAGAGTTTTAATTCCAGATTTTTATTGAATTCAAATTTCACCATTTGCCGTGATGGGATTCGAATCGGGGTCTTCAACCCGCCATTGGCATTTGTGTCTTCAAGCAGGCCAACCTGAATTCCCTCGCCAAACCTTTCCGCCTCAGTACCTCTCTCCTCCTTCGAGACCTACTTCTTTGTGAATCCTTGGGACATTTTGCTGCTTTAAAGGTGCTATCCAAATGCCAGTTGTTGTTGTGATGGACACCAATCACCGAGGCCTCCCTCCACACCACTCAAAGTGCAGCCACCCCTAATGGCCTCTCCGGGGGTGGGGGGTGGTGGGGGGTGTTTGGATCTGTCCTTGGCATACCAACAACAACAGCAACAAATGTGTCAGGTGTCAGCCAAATACTCAGTAGATAGCACTTTGACCTCCATGTCCCACACTGGGCTTGTGGGTCAGATAGTGTAGGTTGGTTCTCTGGTAGAGAACTGAGGGAGTGCCACACTGTTGAAGATGCTGTCCTTTGGACAAGACGTCTAATCGAGGCACGCACAGTCCTTTCAGATGCATATAAAAGATCCCAAGGCACTCGTTTGAAGAACAGCAGGGGACCTGTTCCTGGTGTCACAGCCAATATTTATGATAGAATGGCTACAGCACCGCAGGATACCATTTGGCCCATTGGGTCCATGTTAGCTCTCTGTAAGAGTAACTCAGCGAGCCTCACTTCTCTGCTCTTCCCCCTCAGCCTGCAAATATTCTCTCTTCAGGTAATAATCCAATTTCCTTTTGAAAGCCTCCATTGAATTCACCTCCACCACTCTCTCAAACAGTGCATTCCAGATCCTAACCACTCCCTGTGTGAATCTGTCTCCACCACACTCTCAGACAGTACATTCCTGTTCCTAACCACTCGCTGTGTGAATCTGTCTCCACCACACTCTCAGACAGTACATTCCTGTTCCTAACCACTCGCTGTGTGAATCTGTCCCCACCACACTCTCAGACAGAACATTCCAGATCCTAACCACTCGCTGTGTGAATCTGTCCCCACCATACTCTCAGACAGAACATTCCAGATCCTAACCACTCGCTGTGTGAATCTGTCTCCACCACATTCTCAGACAGTGCATTCCAGATCCTAACCACTCACTGTGTGAATCTGTCTCCACCACACTCTCAGACAGTGCATTCCAGATCCTAACCACTCGCTGTGTGAATCTGTCTCCACCACACTCTCAGACAGTGCATTCCAGATCTTAACCACTCACTGTGTGAATCTGTCTCCACCACACTCTCTGGCAGTACATTCCAGATCCTAACCACTCGCTGTGTCAAAAAACCAACCTTCGTTTCACCTCTAGTTCTCTGTCCATTGGTTTTAAACCAGGGTCCTCTGATCCTTGACCCCTCTGTCACTGAGAACAGTTTGCTCTATCCGAACGTTCATGATTTTACACTTCTATCAAATCTCCTCTCAACCTTCTCTTCTCTAACCAGACAACACCGACCAACTACCAACCAGAACTGGTTACCTGATCGTTATCACATTACTGGTTGTGGGATCTTGCTGTGTGGAAATGTGCTGCCACAATTCCTACATTACAAAAGTAAGTATACTTTATAAGTGCTTTGGGAACTAAAGTATTCCTCTTTCTTTTTACAAAGCAGATAGAGAAAGAACTCGCATTCATATAGTGACTTTATGACCTCAGAAAGCATCATAGCCAATAAGGTGCTTTGTGAAGTATGTCACAAGGTTTGGTTGATGAAGCATTGTATTGGAGACCAGGTAGAATTCCCATCACCGTCTTTGCACAGAACTGCGGGATCTTTTCCATTCACTTGAGAAGGTAGATGGGGCCTTGGTTTAACGCCTCAAAGACAGCACCTCTGACAGAGCAGCACTCCGTCTGCACCGCAATGACTGAGAACGGGTCAGCCTAGATTACACACAGATGTCTCTGGAACAGCCTCACTTAGTGATGAGAGTGCAACTCCCCCACCCCCCCCCCCCCCCACCCCCCCACCCCCCAATCACAACTGGCACCTGGGTTCCAAGCTTCTCTACCTGTTTCTGTTGGAATAGAACTGGACTAATCCTACAATGTTGTGGAGATGCCGGCGTTGGACTGGGGTAAACACAGTAAGAAGTTTAACAACACCAGGTTAAAGTCCAACAGGTTTATTTGGTAGCTACCAAATAAACCTGTTGGACTTTAACCTGGTGTTGTTAAACTTCTTACTGTGCTAATCCTACAACCCACCTTGTTAAAGTAAAGTAAGGTTTATTTATTAGTCAGAAGTAGGCTTACATTCACACTGCAATGAAGTTACTGTGAAAATCCCCTAGTCACCAAAATCTGGCGCCTGTTTGGGTCCACTGAGGGAGAATTAACATGGCCAATTCACCTAACCTGCACATCTTTTGGACTGTGGGAGGAAACCAGGGCATCCGGAGGAAACCCACGCAGACAGAGGGAGAGCATGCAAACTCCACACAGACAGTGACCCAAGCCGGGAATCGAACCTGGGTCCCTGGCGCTGTGAGGCAGCAGTGCTAACCACTGTGCCGCCGTGCCACCCTTGTTGCCATGTCTCTCACTACCACAATAAACTGCTGCAGTCGTAAGCAACAAGATATCAGCCACTTCAATCTCTGCTAACTAGCTCTTGTTTATGTTCATTACTTTATGTCCACTCGTTGCAACCCAGTGATTCTGTCCTTGTAATTTCGAAATGAAGAGGCATCAATATAGATTCCTCCACTGTTTTACCTTCTGATAACTCTCTCTCTCTCTGTGTGACTTCCCTAGCCAGATTGGTTCTGGCTTGCAATCAATTTAATTCCCCAAGCAGCTCTCAAACTCGTCCGTCCTTCGACTCGATAATGAAGCAGCGAATTTAGAATTACTCATTGCTACATTTACAAAATGATCGTCTGATTATTTAGATATAGGATCGGACAAGTGGTAAACGTGGAGTGAATTTCATTTTCGCAAAGCACACAGCCAGTGTAAATTACGGAGCTGAATTAATTCCTTCGTTAAATGGAATGAAACAACTCGATCTATACTTCACCTTAGAAAGTATTGGTTGCTCTTGGCTGAGGCTTACTTGGATTAATTTTCACCAACTACCTCCCCCTCCCCAACCCAAACTGGGGTTTCTTCTTAACTGCCTGTAGGAGATAGTAAGAAATCTCACAACACCAGGTTAAAGTCCAACAGGTTTATTTGGCAGCACGAGCTTTCGGAGTCTCAGGCTCCTTCTTCAGGTGAGTGAGGACTTGTGTTCACAAACAGGGCATATACAGACACAAACTCAATTTACAAGATAATGGTTGGAAAGCGAGTCTTTACAGGTAATCAACAGACAATGTGAGTGGAGAGAGGGCCAAGCACAGGTTAAAGAGATGTGTATTGTCTCCAGCCAGGACAGATAGTGAGATTTTGCAAGCCCAGGCAAGTCGTGGGGGTTACAGATAGTGTGACATGAACCCAAGATCCCGGTTGAGGCCGTCCTCATGTGTGCGGAATTTGGCTATCAGTTTCTGCTTAGCGATTCTGCATTGTCGTGTGTCGCGAAGGCCGCCTTGGAGAACGCTTACCCGAAGATCAGAGGTTGAATGCCCGTGACTGCTGAAGTGTTCCCCGACAGGAAGGGAACACTCCTGCCTGATGATTGTCGAACGGTGTTCATTCATCCGTTGTTGTAGCGTCTGCATTGTCTCCCCAATGTTGGAGATAGCCTGTCACCTGCCAGGGTGCTATAATAAGTCTTTGAAGCAGAAGTCCCTTCACCAAAATCCCTTTATTTGCAATTCCAACAGCAGTACACAGAGTGCTCGCAGTCAGCAGTCTACCTGTGGGAGTGCCAGAGAAACTGACAGTCCCGGTTAAATACAAGGAAAAGATTCCCTGATTGGCCCATCAACTGACTCCTTAATCAGGGAGTTCATATTCCAATAGGCCAACCTCAATGGCCTGATTGAAGTCATGACGAGGATGGCAAGGGGTAGTGCCAGGGCCTGGCAGGGGCGAGGCTTGGAGGGGCGGGAGGCGGCCTTGTTGACCCCACATCGGTGTGTCTCTCCTGTTTGGGGGGGGGTGGAAAGGTTGGCCTCTGACTGTGGGGCGGGGGGGGGTTAGGTGTTTGGGTCACCCTCATGTATGCATTGTGTGAGGCGGGGGGGTTACCCATTCATTTAGGGGTGTTGGGGAGATTGCCCCTCAGTGGTGAGGTGTTGGGGGCGTTGACGTTGTCAATGGGGAGTCGCCGATTCCATGGGGCAGGTGTGGGGGTGTTTGGGAGGGTGTGGGGGGGTTTGAGGGGAGTGTCAGTTAACTCTGAGGTCAATCTTCTCGCTGGTGGAAGCACTGAGTTTTGTTAATGGGGAATTGTGGTGACCTTCAAAGGAGGTTCCCATCTGCAATCCTGGACAGATGCAAAAAGTCCCTCGGCCTCTATTGGAAGAAAAGCAGAAAGGTTCTACCACTGTGCAGTCTTTATTCCTCAATCAATATCACACAAAAATATAGACACGTGACCCATATATTATCACGTTGCTGTTTATGGGATCTTGCTGTGTTTCTGCCTTTCCTATATTATAATAGCTCATTGTGTTAAATATTTCATTGGGTGTAAAGCACAAGGTGATGTCCCGTGGTAATGAAAGGCACCAAACAAGTAGAAAGTCCGGAATTCTCTCAAAAACATTTTGCGTCGAATTCATGTGAAAACTGGAGAAAGTAAAGAAATTAGTGAAGCGGGGTGGGAGAATCGCTCCCAAATTTTTCCTGCTGACTGGAACACAGGGAGGTGGGGGGGGGTGGGGGAGGGGGGGGAATGGTGAAAGTGGGCTTCAAACAAAATTGAATGGGTGCTTCATAGAATCTCTACAGTGCAGAAGGAGACCATTCAGCCCATCAAGTCTGCACCCACTCTCTGACAGAATATCTTACCCAGGCCCTCTGCCCGTAATCCCACACATTTACTTCACTAATCCTCCTAACCCGCACATCTTTGGACTGTGGGAGGAAACCGGAGCACCCGGAGGTAACCCACGCAGACACGGGGAGAACGTGCAAACTTCACACAGACAGTGACCCAAGGTTGGATTTGAACCCTTGTCCCTGGAGCTGTGAGGCAGCAGTGATAACCACTGTGCCAACATATCACCGTGTAGACAGTGGCTACGAGAATATAGCGGGGGAATGGAACTTATTCTTCTAAAGAGAGCTGGCATGGACTCAATGGGCTGAATGGCCTCCTTCTGTGCCCCTATGAATGCGGAAACCTACTGCACAGGAGCACATTACAAAGAAATTGAGAGAAAGTCGTAAGTTAAAAAAAAAGCTTGATTTTTATGATGAATCTATACTGGGGCGGGGGTAGTGGGCGCTGCAGGGTGAATGCTATTTTAACCAGAAGCAGAGTTAGTGTTGAGCCCCGAGTGAATATAATATAAACTGTCTGTTTGTGCCTTTGTGCCGATTCCACCAGAAGGTTATTTGAGGGTCTGGATTTGTTTAATTGCGTGTGACAGTCTCCAAAGGGTTTGTTCGAGTGGAAGAGTGCTGATTACTGCCATGACTTTTATTAGGCTACCACGACAGCTATCCCCACCCACCACCCCCCCAACCCTCACCCCAACCACAGTCCCTGCTCCATCTGACACTTTACAACCTGATCACAAGCCAGAGCAATAAAGGTGTCCTTCATCCAATCTTAGGTGGCGATTTTTAACACTTTTTATTCTTTTATGGGAATCTACCAGATACAAGGCAGAGCGATGGCGGTTGGAGCAGAGAATGATTCCTTCCTGCAGTTGTGGGTGAAATTATTGGAAAATGTGTCATTAAAGCATCATGAAATTGCAGCTCTCTCTCTCTCCCGACTCTCCTTTTCTTTCCCTTGTTGCTAAATGTGCCTGATTAATTTACGCAAACTATTACTTGTCGAGGGGCTGCTGTGGCTTTTGTCTAAATACAAATGATGTCATCTCAATTCTTAATGATACCATCTGTACCCGACACAGGCTACATAGCAAAGCATGACTGGAACTGGGCTAAAGGCAGCGGGACCCAGACACAGGGCCATTCTCTGCTCCTTCCCCTGTCATTACCACCTGCCCTGCTAATGCCCACCCGTGAAAGTCATTGATGAATTAATCGAACATGCACTGCGTCAGAGAGAGAGAGGACACAGCCTACAGAGAAGCAGCGATCTTGTGGTACAGAGGGAATGGGTCATTTAATTTGCACTTACAATCCCTGCACCAGAGATGGTTCAAACAACCTTCTGATGCCAACAGACACACAGGTAGCATCCTCCGCTCTCGCTGGTTGTGAGTTTGGAGATGGAAAGAGAGAGGCAGGCTGGTGGGGGACCGGAACCCTGACGTCTTACTGCCTCCGCAAGAATTACGTTCTGGGCAGGAAGCACGGGGTGGTCGCCCTTTCTTGTCTCTGGGAGATTTTCCTCTCCCTGCTCCCCACCTTTGGCAGCCATGTCTTCATCCGTTTAAGCCCAAAACTGAGACATTCCCCCATCAAATCTTTCCACAACTCTCTCACCCTCCTTAAAACCTACCTTGTCAAGGAGCACTTATCCTAACATCTCCATATCTGGCTCAGTGGAAATTTTAATCTGAGTGTGCTCCCACGAAGCACCTTGAGACATGTACCCACACTAAAAGCACGACAGGGTAGACGCTGAGAGGTCGGTTCCCCTTGTGGGAGAGCCTGGCACCAGAGGCATAACCTCAGAGTAAGGGGTCACTCATTTAAGATGTGGAGATGCCGGCGTTGGACTGGGGTGAACACAGTAAGAGGTTTAACAACACCAGGTTAAAGTCCAACAGGTTTATTTAGTAACAAAAGCCACTAGCTTTCGGAGCGCTGCCGCTCCGAAGGGGCAGCGCTCCGAAAGCTAGTGGCTTTTGCCACCAAATAAACCTGTTGGACTTTAACCTGGTGTTGTGAGACTTCTTACTGTGTTCACTCATTTAAAACTCCACATCTTCACTCATTTAAGCCAGAGATGAGGAGGAATTTCTTCACTCAGTGGGTACTGAATCTGTGGAATTCTTTACTGCTGAGGGCTGGGTCGTTAAGTATGTCCAAGGCAGAGATCGGCTGATTTTTAATCAGAAAGGGAATCAAGGGATAAGGTGGGAAAGTGGAGTTGAGGATGATCGTATCAGGTCAGTCATGGCCACATCTAATGGTGGAGCAGACGCGATGGGTTGAATGGCCTACATCCTCTGCCCCTACGCCTTATGGTCTAAAAATGCAAGGAGTTGTTTATTGGGATCAATAGTTTCCATTCTAGTACTTTACTCTCCCCACTACGCATAGCCAGATGCATTAGATTTTGAGTGCATTAGGAGTATGATGGAAGCTTAAATATAAACATTAACTCTGGGACATCTAGAGGTCGCAAAAGGTGCCAGGAAAACGCAAGTTATTTTCTTGTCCCTTACTGGATCTCAGACCAAAAGGAATATAATGTTTCATGTATCATGTCTTTTCTCTCAACCTATCACTTTACCCCTCTTGAAGAAAATATTAACAATTTAAGCACCGACCCCTTAGAGGTGAATAAGATGAAGGAAGGAAATTTTTATTCTAGACACAATATTGAAATATTCAAACACCATCTGAACTGTAGCGGTGAAGGAGTGGCAGCGGTCTCGTGTTGAAATTGGAGATAAAACTGTTCCAGTGTTGAATGGAAAAGTGTGCCAGAGACTAAACCTTCTGAAAGTGCGACACTGAAGCAATTTGCAAATACCATTAACACAACAATTGATGAACCATTGACTTGAAGAAAATTAT
Organism: Mustelus asterias; assembly: GCF_964213995.1. Lineage (NCBI taxonomy): Eukaryota > Metazoa > Chordata > Chondrichthyes > Carcharhiniformes > Triakidae > Mustelus > Mustelus asterias. The sequence goes on from NC_135814.1 coordinate 6,094,861, forward strand.
GATCGTGAGCGGTCATGTGTTTCAATGCTTGGGTTGCCTTGAAGGAAACCACATAAACCCTCTGATTAGATTACCTTTTTATAATGACTCCCTTGTGTCTGTGTAGAGAAGCACTTTGTACTCGGGAGGCGACGGCCTAGTGGTTTTACCGCTGGACTATTAATCCAGAAACTCAGCTAATGTTCTGGGGACATTTTTGGGTTCGAATCCCGCTGCAGCAGATGGTGGAATTTGAATTCAATAAAAAATCTGGAATTAAGAATCCACTGATGGCAATGAAACGATTGTCAGAAAAACCCATCTGGTTCACCAATGCACTTTTGGGAAGGAAATTCCGGGGATGTTTTCGCTGGAGTTCAGACGAATGAGGGGGGGGGGGGATCTCATAGAGACTTATAAAATTCTAACAGGACTAGACAGGGTAGATGCAGGAAGGATGTTCCCGATGGTGGGGGAGTCCAGAACCAGGAGCCACAATCTGAGGATTCGGAATAGATCATTTAGGACGGAGGTGAGGAGACATTTCTTCACCCAAAGAGTGGTGAGCCTGTGGAATTCATTACCACAGGAAGTAGTTGATGCCAAAACATTGAACGTATTCAATTTTACAGATTCACTTTTACAGATTCACTTTTGTAGATGCACCATAGAAAGCACTCTTTCCGTTGTATTACAGTTTGGTATGGCTCCTGCTCTGCCCAAGATCACAAGAAACTACAAAAGGTCGTGAATGTAGCCCAATCCATCATGCAAACCAGCCTCCTATCCATTGACTCTGTCTACACTTCCCGCTGCCTCGTCAAAGCAGCCAGCATAATTCAGGACACCACGCACCCCGGACATTCTCTCTTCTACCATCTTCCTTCGGGAAAAAGATACAAAAGTCTGAGGTCACGTACCAACCGACTCAAGAACAGTTTCTTCCCTGCTGCTGTCAGACGTTTGAATGGACCTACCTCGCATTAAGTTGATCTTTCTCTACACCCTAGCTATAACTGTAACACTACATTCTGCACTCTCTCATTTCCTTCTCTATGAATGGTATGTTTTATCTGTATAGCGCGCAAGAAACAATACTTTTCACTGTATGTTAATACATGTGACAATAATAAATCAAATCAGATCAAATCAAAATCAATGTATTCAAGAGGCGGCTGGATATAGCACTTGGGGCGAATGGGATCAAAGGTTATGGAGAGAAAGCAGGATTAGGCTACTGAGTTGGACGATCAGCCATGATCGTGATGAATGGTGGAACAGGCTTGAAGGGCCGAATGGCCTCCTTCAGCTCCTATCTTCTGTTTCTACCCGGTCTGGCCTACGTGTGACTCCAGATCCACAGCAATGTGGTTGACTCTCAATTACCCTCCAACGTCAACTAAGGATGGGCAATAAATGCTGGCCAGTCAGTGACACCGATGTCCCATGAATGAATAAAAGAAAATTTTTTGGAAAATTGGGTCCCGTCTTGTTGCTTGTCTTTATCACTGGTCCTTCAATTGTCAAAAATAATTTTCATTAGTTAAATCAGGATTAAAGAGCCGGAACAAAATTTACATTCTTTAATACCATGGGCATCATCGTCTGTTCGTGTAACAAGACAGCACCTTGCCTTTATATAGCACCTTTAATATACTACTGCATCCCGTGTGTGTGGGTGTGTGTGTGTGTAAGTGGGTGTGTGTGTACGTGTGTGTGTGTAAGTGGGTGTGGGTGTGTGAGTGTGTGTGTGCGGTGAGTGTGAGTGTGTGTGTACGAGTGTGTGTGTACGAGTGTGTGCGGGTGTGTGTGTACATGTGTGTGTGTAAGTGGGTGTGGATGTGTATGTGTGAGTGTGTGTGTGCGGTGTGTGTGTGTGTGAGTGTATGTGTGTGTGCGAGTGTGTGTGTGGGTGGGTGGGTGTGTGTGAGTGTGTGTGAGTGTGTGTGGGTGGGCGTGTGTGAGTGTGTGTGAGTGTGTGTGGGTGTGTGAGTGTGTGTGGGTGGGCGTGTGTGAGTGTGTGTGGGTGGGTGTGTGTGAGTGTGTGCGTGAGTGCTCACTTGCAGCTGTCACTGATGAGCTTGGGGGGAAGCTACATGAGTATATAACAGAAAGCCTTTTAATAAAGTGTTTAAAAACTCACATTTTCATATTTATATAATGCATGCTGATGCATAATAATCTTTAATAATTACATACTCAATGTTACCCTGCTGATTTATTGCAGGTTTATATTAGCTGGTGTATCGGGTTGTGTTAATTTAATGGGGCCATATTGGAAATAGTTGTGGAACCATTGCCCTTGATGTTCGGAAGCATTACAATTGTGGAATCCCCACTATCAATATCCTGGGAATTACCATTGACCAGAAACCTAACTGGGCCAACCATGTAACACAATGGCTGCAAAGTGGGTCAGAGGCTAGGAATCCTGCAGCAAGTAACTCACATCCTGACTCCCCAAAGCCTGTCCACCATCTACAAGACATAAGCCAGGAGTGTGATGCGGAACTCTCCACCTGCCTGAGGAGCGCAGCTCCTCCCACACTCTGCAATCCCAACACTCCAAGTTAAGCGTGATTGGCACTCCATCCATCAGTTTAAACATTCACTCCCTCTATTGCTGGTGCACAGTGGCAGCAGTGTGCATCGGCGACCCTGCAGCAGTTTGCCAAGATTCCTACAACCAGCAACTCCCAATCCTCCGATGTTTACCACCTAGAGGGACAAGGGCAGCAAAAGACACATGGTGTCACCACCACCACCTGGAAGCTCCCCTCCAAGCCACTCAACATCATGACTTGGAAATATTTCAGCCGTTCCTTCACTGTCGCTGGGTCAAAATACTGGAACACCCTCCCTAAGAGCACTATGTGTGTACCTACACCTCATGGACGGCAGTGATTCAAGAAGGCAACTCACCACCATCTTCTCAAGGGCAAATAGGGATGGGCAACAAATGCTGGCCTCGCCAGCGACGCCCATGTCCCAAGAATGAATCAGGGAAAGAGACCGGAGAGCAAAAGAGAAAATGCTGGAAAATCTCAGCAGGTCTGGCAGCATCTGTAAGGAGAGAAAAGAGCTGACGTTTTGAGTCCAGACGACCCTTGAGTGTTGTTGGTCTGGGGGTCTGGTCTGGTTGGTCTGGGGTCTGTGAGAGGTCAGTAGGGAGGGGAAGCCGCAGAGGGATTTGAACACGAGGGTGAGGATTTTAATTCCCAGAGTGGGGAGCCAGCATTTTTGAAATTTCTGAGGGAAACAAACCGTTAATTGCCGTTGACGGATGTGGAGGCTGTTGAGAGGGAGGAGAGAGACTGCAAAGCGCTGTCCTTGTGGAGATAATCCAAGCTGATTAGTAAGTTTATGCTCGTAGTAAAGGGCTGAAGATGAGCTATGGGTTGTCCTGATCAGGCTCCTAAATTGAAAAGATTAATCAGTAGATTGGTTTTGCAAGAAGCACCAGAGCAAAGCCTGAGAGAGACAAGCACATCATTGGAGTATTAATGTAATGTAAGCTGCGGAATGGAGTGTTTATTTAGAAGATATTCCACAGTGGCCTTCATCACAGACAAGGTCATTGTTAATGCCATTAGAAATTCAACATCTCAAGCTGATGAATCTTTAATTGTAACATGAGCTTTAATTGGGAGTGTAAGATGGCTCACTTGGGAAAATGAAAGTGTCCATTTCAGGAACCAGTGTCCTGGGCAGCATTTGCGTTAATTTACCCGGGCATCGCAGAGGTTGGTCTGAAAGCGTTAAAGAGATTGGCATAGGTTAGATATAAAGACCACCTGGAAAGTGACTTTGGGATGCGAATCTGATTGAATGATAGACTAGATTCCTGGGAGTGAGTTACAGGCTTGAATGGCTTAGAGAATAATGGAGTGAGTTACAGGCTGGGATTTAATCAAGGAGTTTATATATTGGATAATGGAGTGAGTTACAGGCTGGGATTTAATCAAGGAGTTTGTGTGGTTTATATATTGGATAATGGAGTGAGTTACAGGCTGGAGTCTAGTTGAGGGATTTAGATAGTTTATATGTAGCATAATATGTAGTTCATATGTAGCCCAGCCAGCTATACCCACATCCCATGAATGAATAATAGAAACAGCCTTTTCTGTGAAATTTCTGGGTAACCTGTAACCTGATCTCAAAATGGCTTCCCCTGCCTCCTTTCCCATGACACTGGCAACACATTATCTTTGGACAATTAAGAATGGGCAATAAAGCCCACATCCCTTGAATGAACCAATGAAAAAACGAGTAGAAATGGTGATCAATTATCTATCATAGCGGCCATTTCAAAAGCCGACAGATACAACTTGCTTCTTCTTCTTACACTATTGAAGACTACCAATTTTAGTACAGTAAGATCCCATAAATAACAATGAATTATACGCCCAGTTCATCTGTTTTCAGTGCCGTTGTGGCTAACTCTCCTCCTCTTCTTCCAATAATGTCTTATATTCACTGAAAGGGCAGATGGATGCCTTGGTTTATGTAGGATTATATCCATTGGATATATGGCACAGAAACAGGCCATTCAGCCCAAACAGTCCATTCTGTTCTTTATGCTCCACTTGAGCCTCCTCCTGTCTTACCTCACCAAAATCTATCTTCATAGACCTTTATTCTCATGCCCCCATACATGCTTGTCTAGACTCTCCCCAGACACATCTATATTATTCTTCAACCACTCCCACGTTCTCATCACTCTTTGGGTTGTTAATTTGTGGGATATCAGTGTCGCTGGCTGGGCCAGCATTTGTTGCCCATCCCTAGTTGCCATTGGAGGCAGCTAAGAGTCAACCATGGTGCCACCGTGGTTAGCACTGCTGCTTCACAGCGCCAGGGACCCGGATCCAATTCCCGGCTTGGGTCACTGTCTGTGTGGAGTCTGCACGTTCTCCCCTCCGAGTGCTCCAGTTTCCTCCCAAAGTCTGAAAGACGTGCTGGTTAGGTGCATTGACCCAAACAGGCGCCGGAGTGTGGGGATTAGAGGAATTTTACAGTAACTTCATTGCAGTGTTAATGTATGCCTTACTTGTGACTAATAAATAAACTTTAACTTCTGTGGGCCTGGAGTCACATGTAGGCCAAACCAGGTAAGGACGGCAGATTTCCTTCGCTGAAGGACGTTAGTGAACCAGATGGGTTTTTATAACAATCAACAATGGTTTCATGGTCATCGGGAGATCCTTAATTCCAGATTTTTTAATTGAATTTGAATTTCACCATCTGCTGTGGCGGGATTCGACCCAGAACATTAGCCGAGTTTCTAGACAGGGTAGACAGGAAACACCTGTTTCCCCAAGCAGAGAGGTCAATTATCAGGAGGCATGGACTGAAGGTATTGGTGGAATGATTAGAGGGGGCATGAGGAAAATATTTTTCACCCAGTGGGTGGTGAGTCTGGAATTCACCGTCTGAGTTGATGGTTGAGTCAGAAATCCTGAACTTATTTTAAAAGGAACCTGGATCTATATCCGAACTGCCTTCTCTGTGAGATTTCTGGGCAACCTGTAACCTGATCTCAGAATGGCTTCTCCTACCTCTTTTCCCATGACAATGGCAACGCATCAGCCTTGGACAATTAAGAATGGGCAATAAAGCCCACATCCCTTGAATGAACCAAAGACAAAGCGAGTAGAAATGGTAATCAACTATCTGTCATAGCGGTCCTTTCAACTCAGAAACAAAGCTGACAGATACAACTTGAATTTCACCATCTGCCGTGGTGGGATTCGAACCCAGGTCCCCAGAACATTAGCTGAGCTTCTGGATTAATAGTCTAGCGATAATACCACTAGGCCATCGCCTCGCCACTTTGGGTAAATAGGTTTCTCCTGGATTCCTCATGCAGCAATGAGGAGAGATTGGATAGGCGAGGGTGGTTTTCCTTGGAACAGGAACCTGCAAGGCTACGGACCAGATGCTGGAAAGGAGGTTAAAATGAACCGCTAATTTCTATTTTCTCTTTTACAGCCAGTGCCGAGATAATGCTGCCTGTTCTCTATCCTGAATTTGTTCTCATTTCCACTTAAAATGGGTCCAATACAAAGCACCAGAAGCAACTGCAGACAAGTGTGTAAACTTTGCCCAAATTCATGGTGTCAAGGTCACAGAAAGGAGGAGGAAGGCATTCAGTCTGACATTTTGGGCAAATTGGTTACGGGTGAAAGTTTCTGGTCTGACAGAATTTAAAGAAAGAAGCAAATGCCTTTCAGAACCTCAGGTGTGCCGAGTGCTTCATAACTAATGAATATATTGGCAGTGTTGGAATGGGGAGCGAATGGTGCAGTGGTATTCATAGAATCCCGACAGTGCATAAGGAGGTCATTCGGTCCATCAAGTCTGCACCAACCACAATCCCACCAGGCCCTAGTCCCGTAACCCCATATGTTTATCCTGCCAATAACCCGACAGTAAGAGTTTTAACAACACCAGGTTAAAGTCCAACAGATTTATTTGGTAGCAAATGCCATTAGCTTTCGGAGCGCTGCTCCTTCGTCAGATGGAGTGGAAATCTGACGAAGGAGCAGCGCTCCGAAAGCTAATGGCATTTGCTACCAAATAAACCTGTTGGACTTTAACCTGGTGTTGTTAAAACTCTTACTGTGTTTACCCCAGTCCAACGCCAGCATCTCCTCCACATCATGAATAACCCGGCACACAGGGAGAATGTGCAAATTCACTGCTGCCTCACAGTGCCAGGGACCCGGGTTCAATTCCGGTCTCGGGTCACTGTTTGTGTGGAGTTTGCACATTCTCCCCGTGTCTGCGTGGGTTTCCTCTGGGTGCTCCGGTTTCCTCCCACCCTCCAAAGATGTGCGGGTTAGATTGATTGGCCATGACAAATTGCCCCTTAGTGTCAGGGTGATTAGGGCTGTAAATATGTGGGGTGACGGGGATGCGACCCGGGGGGATTATTGTAGGTGCCGGCCCGATGAGCCAATTGGCCTCCTTCTGCACTGTAGATTCTCTGATTCTATGTTTCTAAGTTGAAATCTGCCGTCCTTTCCCGGACTGGCCTACATATGACTACAGAGCAACAGCAATGTGGTTGTCTCTCAAATGGCCAGGCAAGCTATTCAGTTCGAGGGTAATGAGGGAGGGACAACCAATGCTGACCCAGCCCGCGCCCCAAGGCAGATGCAGTGCGATAATAACCAGACCACCTTTCCTTGAAGGTAGTGTTGTTAAAGGGATCTTTCACACACACGCCAGTGAAGGCAGACATCCCACCTGAAAAACCGCACCTGCAACAGGGTTAGAAGCTGTGGATCATTTAGAGTTAAAATCTCTGGAGTGGGACTCGACCCCATGACCCTCCGGAGCAGGAGCAGGAGAGCTCCGCACTCAGCTGTGACTGACAACTCCTGCGAGCTTATTTTTCCTTGAGCCAAGTTCAGTCTTCCTTCACCCCACCCCCCCCCCCCCCGCCCCCCCGCTAACCCCTCCCTCCCCCACATTAAATCTGGCACCCAGTCCGATTGGGCAAGCTGTCCATTGGGGAGGGAGTCAAACCTGAACAGAGTCACAGTGGCCGACGACAGCTCAGCTATTGTGTCTCCTCGGGGAACGGGGGCGGGGGGGTGGAGCGGTGGACAGGGGCTCGAACAGTCGAGAGGTCAGTCGCGGCTGCCAATGAATTACTTGTGTTGAATGAATTTGCTGAATTGAATGCTTCCTAAACAGCTAAGGGTGATGACATATGGAAGTGCCTGTTTAATTAAAGTGATGAAATGAAGACATTAGCACAAAGAGGGCAACCAGGGCCTCTGAAAGACTCCCATCTGAGCAAGTCAGTTCACAACAATAGGAGGGTCGGTGTTAGATTAATGTTGGGGGGTTGTCCTGTCATGTTTGGGGTTGGATGTGCTCTCATTGTATCCAACAAGTTTATTATGCTGACACTCCGTGAAAGACCTATGGGGGCCGTTTGCGCCTCTTTATTCCTTCTTTGTCAACAATTCAAAACCACAAGAGCTCTTTGTTCTTAACAGCAAGAATGGACCAGAAGAACCATCTGTAAAACTGAAACGTGAACCTGTCGATTCAGCCGAAATCCAGTGTCTTCCGTCACTTTTTTGTTTCGAATTTCTGGCGCTGTTAACAAAACTGCCCGTGTCCGCGAGGGTTTCCTCCGGGTGCTCCGGTTTCCTCCTACAGTCTAAAAAAGTTCGGGTTAGGTGCATTGGCTGTGCTAAATTGCCCCTTAGTGTCCCGGGATGCGTAGGTTAGAGGGATTAGCAGGATAAATATGTGGGGTTACAGGGATAGGGGCTGGGTGGGATTGTGGTCAGCGCATACCCGATGGGCCGAATGGCCTCCTTCTGCACTGTAGGAATTTTATGAAACAGGGCAGAAGGAGCACATTCACCCCAGCGCGCCCGTACCTGCTTTTCTGAAAGAATTATCCAACTAAAGAAAGACTTGCATGACCTAATAATGTCCCAAAATGCTTTGCAGCTAAGGAAGTATTTTCAAAGTGAAAAGTAAAATTTATTTATTGGTGTCACAAATAGGCTGACATTAACACTGCAATGAAGTTACTGTGAAAATCCCCTCGTCGCTACACTCCGGTGCCTGTTCGGGTACACGGAGGGAGAATTTAGCACGGCCGATGCACCTAACCAGCACTTCTCTTAGACTGTGGGAGGAAACTGGAGCACCCGGAGGAAACCCACACAAACACGGGGAGAACGTGCAAACTCCACACAGACAGTGACCCAAGCCGGGAATCAAACCCGGGTCCCTGGCGCTGTGAGGCAGCAATGCTAACCACTGTGCCACCATGCCGCCCAGTGGAGTCATGTTATTGTATAAACAGTAAGCTGCACAGCAAGCCCCCAATGAGCAATGAACCTGTCTCTTTCAATAGTTCATCCAGGGAGAATCATTGGCGATAACACTCGGGATAAATCACCTGCGCTTTTTGCAATGCACCCTGGAGGACCGTGGAATCTTCCATATTCAGCTGAGAGGAGACTCAATTCAACATCGCAGCGGAACAACAGCCCCACCAACAGTGCAGCACCCTCTCAGCACTGGCAGCGGATATGTTTGTCTCAAGGCATGGGGTGGAACTCTCCCATGGGAAAGTCCCGTGACGGGGGAATATTTCCCACTGCAAGGGGTGATAGGAAACCAAGCCACATCTTCCGGCCCTGACCTCATTAATTATGTATCCGGGTGTTTTAGCATCGTATTCCGTGACCTGATGGCACCCATCCCACGGTCATATCCGACCGCCATATTTTGCTTTTATTTTAGTGAACTGAGGATGGTCTTAGAAGGAAGGAATGATGAGTTTGAGTGGGGGCAGAGTGAGTAGGGTAGAAGGGTAAGGAGGTATGGAAGTGATAGTGAGGGTGGTTAGTGGGAATTCAGAGGCGAAAGCTCTCCACACCTGCTCCCTCCTGGCTCCTTCCAGGGCTGTAGTGGAGCTGGGGACTGGAAAAGGGGTCCTCCTCCTCCTCCTCCACCCCCTTGTCGTCTACCTCCTCCTC
>NC_135814.1:6404557-6502057 GCF_964213995.1 Mustelus asterias
GGAGGAGGCCACCAGGCCCTTCAAGCCTGCCCCACCATTCAATACGATCATCGCTGATCTATGCTGCCTCAGCTCCTTTTCTGTGCCATTTCCCCATGGCTCTCCATTCCTCGATCTATCAAATATTTATCCACCTCCATTTTGAATACTTCTAATGATCCAGCCTCCATTACACTTTGGGTCAGAGAATTCCAGAGATTCACCACCCTCTGTGAGAAGAAATTTCTACACTCCTCAGTTTTAAATGACCGGACCTTTATCTTGTAGCAATATCCTCTTGTTTGAGACACTCCTACTGGTGAAAACATCTCACCATCTACCCTGTCAGATCTTATATGTTTGAATAAGGTCACCCCTCACTCCTCTAAAGTCCAAGGAGTACAGACCCAGACTATTTAGTAACTCTTGATAGGACAATCATCTCATCCCAGGAATTAGCTTGGTGAATCTTCTTTGGACTGCCTCCAATGTTACTCTAAGCTTTTTAAGGTGAGGTGACTCAGAACTGTACGCAGTATTCCAGGTTTGGGTGCGTGCCAGCCAGTTTTTAGGAAATGGAAAAAACATGATACGAAGGTCCTGTTGTCCTCTGATAAACTGTTTTCTCCTAATGTAGTCATCTTCCACTGAACCCTCACTATGGATATTGGAGTTCATAGGTAGGATTTTATGGCCATGCTTGTCCTGAAACCGTAAAATCCTGCCTAAGGTCAATGGACCTTTCCATGGTCCGCCCCTCGCCCGCTCCGATTCCTGTGGAGCACGGGACAGTAAAATTCACCCCCAGAAGTCAGTTACTCTCATGCTTAGAATTGAAAACATGAGCAGGAATAGGCCCTTCAAGTTCTGCTCCTGGCATGTCCTCCTGCACTGGTACCCATTCCTCACTGCTAGTCCTTGAGAAACAAGAATGGGATGACGGCTGATGGTCGGTGGGATGGAGACAAGGAGAGACAATCGGAAAGGGGAAGGCTGCTGGAGAGGGATACCGACAGGTGGCATAGAACTGAGATCAGTGTTCGAGGTGGAGGTCTGGAATTGTGGCGGGGGGAGAGAAGGAGGCTGCGATTGACTGAAAATACGCTGAGGACTTTTCTGAGGGGATGGTGGGGAGTTCTCATGCTCCTCCTGACCCACAGTGTTGTCAAAAAGGGCCAAACATATAATTTCAAAATAGTGTGAAAGCTGATCTGTGTGAGTTGTCTTCCTCAACATGCTATGATTAACAATCTAGAGGAGAACATATATATCAATAACAAACAACAGCATTAATATATGCCACCTGATATTTTTTTTTAAAATCCCAATTTTCTCCCCTGTAGGAGTGAACTTTTTGCTGGGGTAGAGTTGTCTGACCCGGGGAATCCTGCTTTACCTATGAGCACTGACTAAGACAGTGAATTATGTCGGTAGGAAACCTATTTATTCTGCCATTGACAGCCTCACTTTCAACCCCTCTTCTCGCTCTGGAATCCCTCCCTCTGACTACCTGTCTTCGAAACATCTTTTTGCCAAATACCCTCCCACCCAAAATCTCTCCGTCTGCCTCCTGGTCCACTCTTCCAACTTTTGAAATCTGGTTTTTATTGTCCTTCACCATTCTAGCTCTTTTGTATTCTTCACCGCTCAGTTCCTGCTCTGTTCCCTGCACGTAGCATTTCCTTGCCCCTTTCCAGCATGAGGAGCTGCTTATTGCGATTGAGCCTGACATCTATCCTGACGAGCACAGATCCCCGTAGAGGGACCAGACTGCTGTAGGATCATTTATTTTTAATCTAACTGTAGGCTAATCAGAGGTGAGGTCAACTAACTCTTAAAAATGTTCTAACTAATGGATGTTAATAATGTGAACACAGACATAGATACGTACTACTTTAAATTACTGGAGTCATAGAGGTTTACAGCATGGAAACAGGCCCTTCGGCCCAACTTGTCCATGCCGCCCTTTTTTTTTTCACCACAAAGCTAGTCCCAATTGTCCGCATTTGGCCCATATCCCTCTGTACCCATCTTACCCATGTAACTGTCTAAATGCTTTTTAAAAGACAAAATTGTACCCACCTCTACTACTACCTTTGGCAGCTTGTTCCAGACACTCACCACCCTCTGTGTGAAAAAATTGCCCCTCTGGAACCCCTTTGTATCTTTACCCTACTAATTCAATTAACCTAGAAACACAGAAAGTAGAAGCAGGAGTAGGCCATTTGGCCCTTCAAGCCTGCTCTGCCTTTCATTTTGATCATGGTTGATCATCGAATTCAATATCTTGATCCCCCCTTCCCCCCCATATACCTTGATCCCTTTAGCTCCTCAAGCTATACCTAATTTCTTCTTGAAATCAGACAATGTTTTGGCTTCAACTACTTTCTGTGGTCGTGAATTCCACACATTCACCACCCTCTGGGTGAAGAAATTTCTCCTCACCTCAGTTCTAAAAGGTTTACCCCTTATCCTCAAACTATGACCCCTAGTTCTGGACTCCACCACCATCGGGAACATTCTTTTGAATCTACCCTGTGTAACCCTGTTAGAATTTTATAAGTTTCGATGAGATCCCCTCTCACTCTCTTCTAAACTCCAGTGAATATAATCCTAACCGACTTAGTCTCTCCTCATATGACAGACTTGCCATCCCAGGAATCAGCCTGGTAAACCTTCGCTGTACTCCCTCTATAGCATAGAACATAGAACAGTACAGCACAGAACAGGCCCTTCGGCCAACGATGTTGTGCCGAGCTTTATCTGAAATAGCAATTACATCCTTCCTCAGGTAAAGACACCAAAACTGCACACAATATTCCAGGTGTGGCCTCACCAACGCCCTATACAATTGCAGCAAAACATCCCTATCCCTATACTCAAATCCTCTCGCTATGAAGACCAACATACTATTTGCCTTTGCCTTTCTTACTGCCTGTTGTACCTGAGCACTTATTTTCAGTGACTGATGCATGAGGACAACAAAGTTTTGCTGAGTATCCACCTGTCAATTTACACCCATTCAAGTTAAAATCTGTCTTCCTATTATTGCTACCAAAGTGGATAACCTCAATTTTATCCACATTATACTGCATCTGCCTTGCATATGCCCACACCCTCAGCCTGTCCAAATCACGCTGAAGCATATTTGCATCCCCCTCACAGCTTACCCTCCCACCCAACCTTGTATCATCTGCAAATTTGGAGATAATGCATTCAGTTCCCTCTTCCAAATCATTAATATATAATGTGAACAGTTGGGGTCCTAGCGCAGATCCCTGCGGAACCCCACTAGTCACTGACTGCCAATTAGAAAAAGACCCATTTATGCCAACGTTTTGCTTCTTATCTGTTAACCAGTTTTCTATCCATCTCAAGACATTAGACAAAGTAGAAAGAAACTTAAACAAGGAGTAAGGAGGGCTAAAAGGGGTCACGAAAAAGCCTTGGCCAGCAGGATTAAGGAAAATCCCACGGCTTTTTATATATATGTAAAGAGAGTAGTCAGGGAGAAAGTTGGCCCACTCAAGGATAAAGGAGGGAACCTATGCGTGGAGCCAGAGGAAATGGACGAGGTATCAAATGGGTACTTTGCATCAGTATTCACCAAAGAGAAGGACTTGGTGGATGATGAGTCTGGAAAAGGATGTGTAGATAGTTTAAGTCATGTTGAGATTAAAAAGGAGGAGGTATTGGGGTTCTTGAAAAACATTAAGGTAGACAAGTCCCCAGGGCCTGATGGGATATACCCCAGAATACTGAGAGAGGCAAGGGAGGAAATTGCTGGGGCCTTGAGATAAATCTTTGTATCCTCACTGGTTACAGGGGACGTCCCAGAGAATTGGAGAATAGCCAATGTTGTTCCTGTGTTTAAGAAAGGTAGCAAGAATAATCCGGGTAATTACAGGCCGGTGAGCCTTACATCAGTGGTGGGAAATGTTTGGAGAGGATTCTTCGAGACAGGATTTATTCCCACTTGGAAATAAGTGGACGTATTAGTGAGAGGCAACATGGTTTTGTGAAGGGGATGTCGTGTCTCACGAACTTGATCGGGTTTTTCGAGGAAACGATGAAGATGATTGATGAGGGTAGGATAATGGATGTGGTCGACATGGACTTCAGTAAGGCCTTTGACAAGGTTCCTCATGGTAGATTGGTGCAGAAGGTGAAGTCGCATGGAATCAGAGGTGAGCTGGCAAGGTGGATACAAAACTGGCTCAGTCAAAGAAGACAGAGGGTAGCAGTGGAAGGGTGCATTTCTGAATGGAGGGCTGTGACAAGTGGCGTTCCTCAGAGATCAGTGCTGGGACCTTTGTTGTTTGTATTATATATAAATGATTTGGAGGAAAATGTAACTGGTTTGATTAGTAGGTTTGCAGACGACACAAGGGTTGGTGGATTTGCGGATAGCGATGAGGACCATCAGAGGATACAGCAGGATATAGATCAGTTGGAGACTTGGGCGGAAAGATGGCAGATGGAGTTTAATCCGGACAAATGTGAGGTAATGCATTTTGGAAGGTCTAATACAGATGGGAAATATACAGTAAATGGCAGAACTCTTAAGAGTTCAAAGATGTGCAGGTTAGGTTGATTGGCCAGGTTAAAAATTGCCCCTTAGAGTCCTGAGATGCGTAGGTTAGAGGGATTAGCGGGTAAATATGTGGGGGTAGGGCCTGGGTGGGATTGTGGTCGGTGCAGACTCGATGGGCCGAATGGCCTCCTTCTGCACTGTAGGGTTTCTATGATTTCTATGATTTCTATGAGTATTGATAGGCAAAGGGATCTGGGTGTACAGGTACATAGGTCACTGAAAGTGGCAATGCAGGTGGAGAAGGTAGTCAAGAAGGCATACGGCATGCTTGCCTTCATTGGCCGGGGCATTGAGTTTAGAAATTGGCAAGTCGTGTCGCAGCTTTATAGAACCTTAGTTAGGCCGCACTTGGAATATAGTGTTCAATTCTGGTCGCCACACTACCAGAAGGATGTGGAGGCTTTGGAGAAGGTACAGAAAAGATTTACACAGAAAGTAGTGGGTGCCTGGAACTCGTTATCAGGGGAGGTAGTGGAAGCGGATACAGTATTGACCTTTAAGGGGCATCTGGACAAATACATGAATAAGATGGGAATAGAAGGATATGATCCCCGGAAGGGTAGGGGGTTTTAGTTAAGTCGGGCAGCATTGTCGGTGCAGGCTTGGAGGGCCGAAGGGCCTGTTCCTGCGCTGTAATTTTCTTTGTTCTTTGTTCTTTGTATTACTTGCGATCCCACGTGCTTTAACTTTACATTGTAGTCTGTTATGTGAGACCTTGTCAAAAGCCTTCAGAAAATCTAAATAAACCACATCCACTGGTTCTCCTTGGTCAACTCTACTAGTTACATCCTCAAAGAATTCCAATAGATTCGTCAAGCATGATTTCCCTTTTGTAAATCCATGCTGACTTTGTCTGAATTTACCTCAGCTTTCCAAATGCCGAGTTATGAAATCCTTGATAATGGACTCTAGCAACTTCCCCAGTACTGACGTTAGGTTCACTAGTCTATAGTTCCCTGTTTTCTCTCTGCCTCCCTTTTTGAATAGCGCGCTTACATTAACTACCCTCCAATCTGTAGGATCTATTCCAGAGATCAAAGAATTTTGGAAAATTACCACCAATGGATCTACTGTTCCAAGGTCACTTCCTTAAGTACTCTGGGATGAAGATTATCAGGACCTGGTGATTTATCCACCTTCAATACCATCAATTTCCCCAAAACCATTTCTCTGCTAATGCTGATTTTCTTCAGCTCCTCACTAAAACTTGTTTCTCTCAGAACTTCTGGTACATTATTCATGTCTTCCTTTGTGAAAACTGAAGCAAAGTATGAATTTAATTCCTCGGTCATTTCTTTATTCCCCATTATGAATTCTCCCGTTTCTGACTGTAAGAGGCCTACACTTGTTTTTGTCAATCTTTTTCTCTTTACATACCTATAGAAACTTTTACAGTCAGTTTTTATGTTCCCTGCTAGCTTACTTTCATACTCTATTTTTCCCTTCTTAATCAATCCTTTGGTCTTCCTTTGCTGAATTTTATGCTGCTCCCAGTCCTCAGGCCTATTGGTTATCCTTGCCAATTTGAATGTTTCTTCCTTGAATCTGATACTATCTCTAATTTCCCTTGTAAGCCATGGTTTGACCACAATTTCCTTACCACTCTTGTGCCAAACAGGAATAAACAACTTCTGGAGTTCACCTGTTCGCTCTGAGTTCACCTGTTCGCTCTTTAAATGCCTGCCAATATCTGTCCACCTGTCTTTCCTTTCAATAATGTTTTCCAGTCCTTCATTACCAATTCATGCCCCGTACCATCATAGTTACCTTTATTGAGATTCAGGACCCAGGTCTCAGAATCAACTTCATTACTATCTACCTTGACAAAGAATTCTACCATATTATGGTCATTTGTCCTGAAAGGTTCTCTCACAACTAGATTGCAAACTAATCCTTTCTCACTGCACACAAGATGGCCTGCTCCCTTGTTGGTTCCTCAACGTATTGCCCCAAAAAACCATCCTCTATGCACTCCAGAAATTCCTCCTCCATTGTACTGTGACTAATTCGACCCTCCCAATCTATATGCAGATTAAAGTCAGCCATAATCACAGATGTCCCTTTAACACATGCATCTCTGATTTCCTGTCTAATACTATTCCCAACATTACCACTACAGCTTGGTGGTCTGTCATCCACCCCCACCAATGTTTTTTGCCTCTTGTTGTAACCGATACAGATTCCACGTCATCCATGCTAATATCTTTCCCCAATATCGTATCAGTATCATCTTTAATCAACAATGCAACTCCACCACCTTTTCCTTTCTGTCTGTTCTTAAACACTGAGTAGTCCTCAATGTTTAGTTCCCATCCTTTGTCACCTTGGAGCCACGTCTCTGTAATGCCAACCATATCATACTCCTTTACATCTATCTGTGCAACTAATTAATCCATTTTGTTTCAAATCCCACGAGCATTCAGGTGAAAAACCTTAAGGTGGGCACTTTTAACATTTCTTTTCCCTTTCCTACTATTTTTTACTGTGTCCTTATCTGACTCTGGCCCTTTATTTCTTTGTCTATCACTTTCCTTATTCTCCTTACCGTCTTTTCCTCTTGTTCTTAATTGCCCTGCTCTGAATGCTTGGAAAGATTACTAACCCCCTGCCACATTAGTTGAAACCCTCCCAACCACTCTAGCAAGTACCCCACCAACGACATCAGTCCCGATTGTGCCCAGCTGTAACCCATCCAGTTTGTACAGGTCTCACTTCCCCCTGAACCAGTCCCAATACCCTACGAATCTGAAACCCTCCCCCTCACA
Source organism: Mustelus asterias (assembly GCF_964213995.1). NCBI lineage: Eukaryota > Metazoa > Chordata > Chondrichthyes > Carcharhiniformes > Triakidae > Mustelus > Mustelus asterias. The sequence goes on from NC_135814.1 coordinate 6,411,896, forward strand.
CCATCTTTTCAGCCACGTATTTGTCCTATGTATCCTGTGATTCTACTTTGACTAGCACGTGGCACAGGTAGTAATCCTGAGATCACTACCTTTGAAGTCCTACTTTTCAACTTGCTTCCTAGCTCCTTATATTCTGCTTTTAGGATCTCATCTCTTTTTTACCTATGTCGTTTGTTACGACCACTGGATGTTCACCCTCCCCCTTCAGAATGTCCTGCAGCTGCTCTGAGACATCCATGAACCAAGCACCGAGGAGGCAACATACCATCCTGGAGTCTTGTTTAGGCCACAGAAATGCCTATCTATTCCCCTTACAATTGAATCCCTTATAACTATTGCATTCCCACATTTTTTACTCCTCTGCAGCACAACCAACTGTGGTGCAACGGAACACCCAGTTCTCTGCCAACATCCTATTAATGAGAGTTTAATAATTCCTCTGCCAGTATTTGTTGCCCATCCCTAATTGTCCTTAAACTTAGTAGCTTGCTAGACCATTTCAGAGGGCAGTTAAGAGTCACCCACATGACTGTGGGTCTGAAGCCACATGCAGGCCAGGCCAGGTGAGGAAGCAGATTTCCTTCCCTAAAGGACATGAGTGAACCAGATGGGTTTTTCCAACAATCAATGATTGTTAATGTAGATAGATGATGTCTTAGTCACCATTACTGAGACTAGCTTTATAATTCCAGATTTCATAGCTGAATTTAAATTCTAACAATGGATATTGTGGGATTTGAACCAGGGTTTTAGCCTGAGCCTCTGGATTACTAGTCCACTGATCTTACTGCTAGGCACTGTCTCCCCCTGTTCATGCTGAAAAATCAAAAGCTCTCTCGGTAATTTTCCTTTCTCTCTTGCCCATGGTTCCACAGATTAATGTTACCAAACGGCACCTGGTGTTTACCCTGGTCATTCAAGAGTCTCCGAATGCCTTCTTATCTGTAAACTCCCAGACTGTCTTGCATCACACTTCAGTCATGTTTCCCCAACATTCCCTTCTGAAAAGTCAGTTAAAAATTTTTTTTAACCCAATCGCTCCTTTTAGCAGGTAAATAATCCAGGTAAAGTTCAAAAATCCTTTGATGAAAATCCTGTTGAGATTATTAGTATTTATTTATTTTTAAAATTTTAACCCAGGTAGACTCCGATGAGTCTATCTGTTGCACCCCAAGCACAGACCAGGGAGCAAACCTGGGTCAGACTTGAACTTTATGCTTTAGTCCCATAATAAACTACCTAAGAAGTAACCTGACATACTTTGATTAAATTTGATAGTAATCTTTAGCTTTCTCCGAATTTAGTCCACAAGAGCTTGAAATTAATTCATCAGAGAAAAACATCGATTTGGACTTCAGCGCCTCACAGTAAGTGAAGTTACAGCACAAGTAACTTACCTGTAGCATTTGCAATCACCTGTAAGATGTGTACTGTTTGTGCAACCAATATGTCATGGAATCACAGAAACTGCAGCTCAGGAGGAGGCCAATTAGTCATCATGCCTGGGTTAGCTCTTCAACTGGATTAATCCACCTCAACCATCAACCCTACCCAGGGTCAGTGACTAGCAAGCTGTAATTACAAGAGACCTTATCCAACAATTATTCCCCTTCCATAGAACATATAGTGGAGCACAGATGGAAGCTATTTGGCTCATCTAATCTGCACCAGATTTTATGAAGAGTAATCCAGTAAGTCCCAGTCTTTCCCATAGCCTTGGAATATTTTCCATCCAGCAAGAGTTCTGCTTGGAGCCATTTATTGCACCTGTGTCTTACAAACTCTTTATCATGCCAAAATCACTTTAATGGCTTCACCCCCACCCTATTTCTGTAACCTCCTCCAGCCTTACAACCCTCTGAGATCCTTGTGGTCCCCCAGTTCTACTTTCTTCCACATTCTTCCTTTTCTTTGCTGACTACTGATGACCATGCCTTCAGCTGATGTGAATGAAATGCGAAATTATTGTTAACCATAGGTTTTGCTGAAATTGAAGGGGCAGAAAAGAGTATTGTAGAAATAATGTCTGGCAACTATGTTTCATATATCTCTCGCAAAATTTTAATTTTTTATGCACATTCACCAATTATTCTTTGTTATTTGGATTGATGTTTATAAATGATACAGCAGAGGAGACCATTCAGTCCGTCGTGTTTCTGCCGAGTCTTTGAGAGAGCTACCAAATCGGTCCCAATACCTGGTCTTTCCCAATTTTCCATTCATATAATTACCCAGTTACCTTCTGAATTTCACTATCGGGTCACTTTTCCAGCGTTCCTCACTGAATGTTCTGGAGGCAACCTCCATTTACCACCTTCAACAGTCAATTTTCCTCAAAATCTCAAACACCTCTTAATGGTCAACCGTCCGTGCCAATCACCATTCCATTCTGCTTGGAGAATCTTAGAATAGAATCCTACAGCAAAGAAAGAGACCAGAATTAAACAACAATAAAATTTAGAAATATTCAGCAGGTCAGTCTGCATCCTAGGAGAGAGAAACAGAGTTTAGGAGCAGGATTTACCGTCAGATGATTCGCAATGGCGGAAAATAGTCATTGGCCAGTGGCGGGATCTTCTGGTTCTTCCATTGTCAATGGGATTTCCCATTGAAAGTACCCCTCGCCACCAGGAAACCTTCAGCATGATTGTGCCATCGGGGGGACCGGAAGATCCCACCAGTGTGACCAGCCAGAAAGTTCCAGCCAATATTTCAGGTTGAAATGATCTTTCATCTGATGGCTCCTTTTCTCCTTATTGCCCCCTCAGCTTCAAGAGCTCCACCCACCATCCTAAATTAGATGACAAATCCACCTTCTGCTCATTAATTGGCCAATTTGAGGAAAATCATAACCAGGTGACTGTTCCCACACAGTGCCATTATTTGACCATGACAACGGGGGAGGGGTCATGGACAAATCCTACTCCCAAGGGAATTGGAAAAGAACCAAGGGAAAACCTGAAGAGACTTTATACCGGGAGTTGTTATGAGCAGGAATGCACTACCTGAAAGGTTGGTGGAAGCAAAAGGGAATTGGATAATACTTGAAGTGAAGAAAATTGTTTGGCTTTGTGGAGTTGCAGGGAGGGAAAATGAGTTAAGTAGATCCCATAAAGAGTCAACATGAATGATCGACACTGGGCACTGACTACTCAGAAGCGAAAGATCCTTACAGATATCTGGAATCCGAGTTGGCGTTGGATGCTGACAATCATTCCCTCAGGCCTTGAACTCTTGTGGAGGGCATAAAAAATGGATCTAAGGATCTCAGATTCAGATTTGTTATGATCCTTGGCCAGACCCTAAGTTGTTGCTAAGATCAGTTAGGGACCAATAATGTTTTGTTTACAGCAGACAAAGTTTGAGATTCAAGACACTTGCTCAGTGAAGAAAACCACAAGATTCCATTGGTTTTAAAAAGACAAAAATAAACTACTATGCAAGGTCAGTAAAACAATATACGATATATATCTGATACTCCAACATTCAGGGTAAGTACAAGGTACATGTGAATTAACAGGCAAACGGTGATCAGACACAGCACATTGCACGATGAATGACAGACGCGACAAAAACAGCTTCCATGGATTTCTCAACAACCCACCAGGATGTTATTCACACTCTGAGTCAACCAATCTCACTGAAATTCCCATCTCTCTCATGAGGTTTCCAGTCTTCACCTTTGAATATCTCACCTTGGAATTCTCTCTTCAAATTTACTCAACTCGGATGTCTTCAATATGGTCCACATCGCTGGTTTCAATCTCCCCCTCTGAGATTCCATATTCCACTGGATTCTTGAGTAAACTCAAAAGCCAATTGACAAGCACAATTCCAGCTCCTCGGTTGCGCCAAGTAGAACACTGCTGCTCCGTAGAGGTACCTTTGCCCCAATCATCCCGCAGCATGGCGTCACCAATCTTCAAACATACGAACATACAAATTAGGAGCAGGAGTGGGCCAGGTGGCCCCTCTAGACTTCTCTTTCATTTAATAAGGTCATAACTGATCTGACTGTAACCTCAACACCACATTCCTGCCTACCCCCAATTACCAGTCACCCCTCGCTTATCAAGAATCTATCTACCTCTGCCTTCAAAATACTTAAAGACTCTGCTTCCACTACGTTTGAAGAAGAGTTCCAAAGACTGATGATCATCTGAAAGAAAATAATTCTCCACATCTTAAAATGGCCAACTCCTTATTTTTAAATAGTGACCCCTAGTTCTAGACTCTCTCACAAGAGGAAACATTCTCCCCACATCCTACCAGGACACCTATTACTCTTTTAAACTTTAGCAGCTACAAGCCTAGCCTGCCCTCATAAGATAACTCACCCATTCCAGATTGTGTCCAGTAAACCTTCTCCGAAGTTGTACAAGACATTGGTAAGACCACACTTGGAATACTGTGTACACTTCTGGTCACCCCATTATAGAAAGGATATTATTAAACTAGAAAGAGTGCAGAAAAGATTTACTAGGATACTACCGGGACTTGATGGGTTGAGTTATAAGGAGAGGCTGGATAGACTGGGCCTTTTTTCCCTGGAGCGTAGGAGGCTTTGGGGTGATCTTGTATATAAAATAATGAGGGGCATAGATTAGCTAGACAGTCAACATCTTTTTCCAAAGGTAGGGGAGTCTAAAACTAGAGGGCATAGTTTAAGGTGAGAGGGGAGAGATACAAAAGGGTCCAGAGAGGCAAGTTTTTCATGCAGAGGGTGAGTGTCTGGAATGAGCTGCCAGAGGTAGTAGTAGAGGCGGATACAATTTTGACTTTTAAAAAGCATTTTTACAGTTACATGGGTAAGATGGGTATAGAGGGATATGGGACAAACATGTGCAATTGGGACGAACTTAATGATAAAAACTGAGCGGCATGGACAATTGGGCCAAAGGGCCTGTTTCCATGCTGTAAACCTCTATGACTCTATGGGTGGAATTTTACCAGCACATCTGCCCAAGGTTCATACGATCCCACCGGAGGCCAATGGAAAATGCCGTTCTCCGAGCCTTACCCGCCTCCGGAATTGGGGCGGGCGTGCCGGTAAAATTCCGGCCTATTACTCTAACTGCTTCCAACAGATTTACATCCTCCATTAAATAAGGAGATCAGTACTATACTTAGTACCCCAGATGTGGTCTCACCAGTGGCCTGTACAACTGAAGCATAACCTCTCTACTTTTGTATTCAATTCCCTGCACAATAAATGATAACATTCTATTAGCTTTCCCAATTACCCGTTGTATTTGCATATTAACCTTTTGCGATTTGTGCACTAAGACACCCAGATCCCACTGCATCTCAGAGCTCTGCAATGTCTCACTATTTAGATAATGTGCTGCTTTTTTTAATTCTTCCTGCCAAAATGGACAATTTCACATTTTCCCACATTTTCATCTATTCACCAAATCTTTGCTCACCCACTTAACCTATTCTTATCCCCTTGTAGCCGCCTTATGTCCTCTTCCCAACTCACTTTAATACCTATCTTGCTGTTGTCAGCAAATTTAACAAGCATACCTTTTGCCACTTCATCCAAGTCATTGATATGAATTGTAAAATGTTGAGGCCCCAGCACTGATTTCTTTGACACAGCATCCATTGCATCTTGCCATCCAGAAAATGACAGATTTATATCTAATCTCTGTTTCCTGTCAGCTAGCAAATCTTCTATTCCTGTCAATGTATTAACCCCTACACCATGAGCTTTTATTTTCTGCAGTAATCGTTGATGTGGCACATTATCAAATGCCTGCTCGAAATTCAAGTCCAGTACATCCACCGGTTCCCCTTTATCCACAGCATGCGTTTTCAGCTGCCTTCTTGGATCTTCAGGGCTTCTTCTTAGCACTTCTTGATTACCAGGGCTTCTCCTATGCTCACTTCATTTAAAAGTAGCCCTTTTTTCTAGTCAGAGCCTGTTTCTCTGCTCCTTCCTTTCAACTGAATTTAATTAGGATCTATTTCTGTCCCCCTATCTTTGCCCCTTATCTGGGACTTCCTTTTGGGGCCACACCCTGTGCCCCTCCCTTGTACCCTTTACCTGGGGTACTACGGTGCCACAGTGGTTAACAACGGTGCCACAGTGGTTAGCATTGCTGCCTCACAGCGCCAGGGGCCCAGGTCCAATTCCGGCCCCGGGTCGCTATCTGTGTAGAGTTTGCACATTCTCCCTGTGCCTGCATTGGTTTACATTGAAACATAAAAACATAGTAGATCGGAGCAGGAGAAGGCTGTTTGGCCCGTCGAGCCTACTCCACCATTCATTACGATCATGGCTGATCATCCAACTCAACAGCCTAATCCTGCTTTTTCCCCAGAATCTTCGACCCCATTTGCCCCAAGTGCTATATCCAGCCGCCTCTTGAATAAATTCCTCCGGGTGCTCTAGTTCCTCCCACAGTCCAAAGATGTACAGGTTAGGTGATTGGCCATGTTGAATTGACAGGGAGATTGGCAGGGTAAATAAGGGGGGTTGCGGGAATAGGGATGGGATTGTGGTTGGTGCAGACTCAATGGGCTGAATGCCCTCCTTCTGCACTCTAGGGATTCTATGGATTCTTGGAACCTCTTCCTGTCCCCCTCCTTTGTTCCTTACTTGGGACACTTGCTGGCCATGGTCCCTCACACCTGGTCACCTGACCCTGGCTTTCACACCAGATTTGTTCTATATGAACATGTTAGACTGGCCCATGGTCCAGATAGTGTAACGGATGCAGAAATCCCTCGTGTGCAGCCCACTCCCGATGCGCATGCATGGGAAGTTCAAAGACTACCAGACCTGGAGTTCCCAACCTCCGTGCTCAAGTTTGAGGTCAGTTGGGTTTCATAACAGACCCATCCTAAGCTTCGCTCAACTATGGTTACGTGAGTTGAAAGGGGTTGACGTGTGAGAAGGGGGAGAAAGCCTGTCTTTCCACTTGAAGGTGAAAAGATATTCAGGCACTGGGGCAATCTGATGAGAGGGTCACATGACCCAGATAACCAACCAATCAGGAACCAGGGTGGGGGGATCACCCAAGCAAGCGTGGGTTTCTGTATCAATTCAATCCTGAAAGCTGACCGGCAGCCATGAGGCTGCAAGCCTCTGTATTATAGTTTTATGTAAATAGACACTGCAGTTTTTTGTTATCTAACTGATGAATAGGAATTATTACAGGGGCCAGATTGGAAAGAGCAGGGACAGGATGAAAATAAACCAGGTTTCATACAAGCAGGTGTAGGCCATTCAGCCCCTCTGATTTGTTCTACCATTCATCACCCTATGCTTGCTGACCCGTTTTGTTCATTAGTCTGACGTCTTTGGACTGTGGGAGGAAACCGGAGCACCCGGCGGAAACCCACGCAGACACGAGGAGAATGTGCAAACTCCACACAGACAGTGACCCAAGCCGGGAATCGAACCCAGGTCCCTGGAGCTGTGAAGCAGCAGTGCTAACCACTGTGCTACCGTGCCGCCATGTGACATATAATAAATTAAATCAAATCAAAGGCTTTTGGTCACCTGTCTTAATGTCTCCTTATGTGCCTTGGTGTCAAAAATAGTTTTATTGATATTTCTTTTGTTAAGCGTCCTTGGAAGTTCTGCAACACTAAATACTGTATATATAAGTTACTTTCCAATGAGATTGCGACCGATATGCCTTTTTCTTTACAATCTTTACATTTTTAATTGTGATTTCATCTGTTCAACAGATTTTCAACCCTGTTTAGACGGAGAAGGCCAGCCTCAATTGCAGCCATGAGTGTGATAGCTGCAACTCAAGACGGGATTCCTCTCGATAAGAAGCTGAGTCCCAACAGATTCAACAATCGCAACTTCTCACTGACGTCTCTCAGTGGCACGAGCACACGCACCATCTAACGTTCCTGATTTGTGAGGTGCTAAATCCTTGATGAGAAAACCACCTCTTGAGGACTGGGTGCCTTGGTTAAAACAAGAGAGACAATCTAATCTGAACAGGATGAGGGAGGGGAATAATAAAAAGGACAACCCTGGAACGTGTTAGAATTTGGTGGAATAAATTCTATCTGTTACGAATAGAGTTAAAATGCAAATAATTAGTAAGATTTACTTGGCTGCAGCCTTGCATATTTTGGCTTGAGTGGCATTCAATGTAACGGATGGATTTGATGACTCGCTATTAAAGAGGATGTCCCAACAGTGCCTTTTATTATATAAGTAAAACAATTAAAAGTGAGTACATTTCATTTTTTTTTTGCCTCATTTTTATTTCCACCATTCCTTTCTAATGCCTCAGAAATTAGGGGGGTTGTGGTGGTGGGTATGGCTGGGTTGGGGAGGAGGAGGAGTGGCACTATTAATTAAAGATGGCAACTGTGACTGAAGAGGGAGGATGTCAAAGGAGAAGGAGTCAAAGTGTCCAGAGGAGTCAAAGATGGAATCTCTCTGGCTAGAGATATGGAGTGAAAAAAAGTGCAATAATTTTGATCGTTGTAGTATATAGACCACCAGCAAGGGGAAGGGGTGCAGAGAAACAAATTTGCAAAAGAAAATTCCAGAGAGGTCCAAAAATCATGAAGTAATTAGAATGGGGGACTTCAATTATCCAAATATAGACTGGGATTGGAATAGTGCAAAGGGACGAGAGAGGTGAGAGTTCCTGGAATGTGTTCAAGAGAATTTTCTGCAGCAGTAAGTTTTCAATCGAATGAGAGGGCAGGCACTGTCCAACCTGATTCTGGGCAATGAGTCAGCCCAAATGGATCCAACATCAGGGTGACCATTATATCATAAGGTTGGCCACGGAGAAGGAGAAGGAACAATCCAGAGAAGGATAATTAATTGGAGGGATGCCAGCTGGGATGGGATAAGAATGCATCTGAGTTGAGTGAGTTGAAATCAAATATTGGCAAAAAAGATGGTGGCTGAACAATGGGCACCTTTCAAAGAAAATGTTTCACAGGCAATGTTAAGGTATATTCCGCTGAAGGGGACAGATGGACAAATAAATCCAGAATGGCCGAGATGACGAGAGAGATAGAAGTGAACATGAAAAGGAAGACATGCTTTATGACAGTTGTTAGGTAGAAAATCATAGAATCATAGGCTCCTACAGTGCAGAAGGAGGCCATTCAACCCATCGAGTCTGCACCGACCACAATCCCATCCAGGCCCTATCCCCATAACCCCATGCATTTACCCTGCTAACACCCCTGACATTAAAGGACAATTTAGCCTAGCCAATGCACATCTTTGGACTGTGGGAGGAAACCGGAGCACCCGGAGGAAACCCACGCAGACATGGGGAGAATGTGGAAACTCCACACAGACAGTGACCCAAGGCCGGAATTGAACCCCGGTCCCTGGCGCTGTGAGACAGCAATGCTAACCACTGTGCCACCGTGCCATCCAATGGAGAATCAGGCTAAGTATAGAAGGACCAGCAGAAAGGCATGGATAGAGAATTGGCTCATGGGCAGGAAACTGCGAGCGGGGATAAGGGGTTTTTTTCCAGTTGGAGACCTGCAACCAGTGGGATTCCACAGTGATCAATACTGGGACTGCAACTGTTTACAATTTATTATTAATGACTTGAAGGAAGGAAGTGAATGTACTGTAGCCAAATTTGCAGACAACACAAAAATAGGTGGAATGACAAGTTGCGAGAGAGATACAAACAGTTTACAAAGAGATATTGATAGGTTAAGCAAGTGGGCAAATGGAGTAAAACATGGGAAAATGTGAAGTTGTTCATTTTGGAAGGGAGAACAACAGAAGGCGGTTGGCTCGCTGGACTAGGGGGTATGATTCTCACTTAGGGAGCAGCGTTAGAATGCGAGAGGTCCCGGGTTCAAATCCCAGACCAACCCAAGACGTTTGGCGGCATGATGGCACAGTAGCTAGCCCTGCAGCCTCACAGCGCCAGGGACCCAGGTTCAATTGCAGCCTCGGGTTACTGTATGTGTGGAGTCTGCACGTCCTCCTCGTGTCTGCGTGGGTTTCCTCCGGGTACTCCGGTTTCCTCCCACAGTCCAAAGATGTGTGGGTTAGGTTGATTGGCTATGCTAAAAATTGCCCCTTAGTGTTAGGGGGATTAACAGGGTAACTACAAGGGGATAGGTCCAGCGTGGGATTGTTGTTGGTGCAGGCACGAAGGGCCGAAAGGCCTCCTTCTGCACTGTAGGGATTCCATGATTCTACGAATAGTATTATTTAAACGGAGAAAAACTCCAGAAAGCTGCAACGCAAAGGGACCTTGGGGATACTTGCACACAAAACACAGAAAGCTAGCACACAGGTACAGCAGGTAATCAGGAAGGCTAATGGAATCTGGGTCCTTATTTCAAGTGTGTTACAGTATAAGTGTGGGAAGTCTTGCTGCAACCATACAAGGTATTGGGGAGACCACATCTGGGGCACTGAGAGCAGTTTTGGTCCCCTAATTAAAGGAAAGATATTACTTTATTGGAGGCAGTTCAGATAAGGTTCTCCAGGATGATCTTCGGTACGGAGGGATTGTCTTATGAGGAAAAGTTAAACAGGAATTGGAATTTAGAAGAATGAGAGGTGATCTTACTGAAACATATAGGGTGGGATTTTACTGCTGCTGAATGCCTGTTGTGCAGCGGGAAATATCGATAAAATCAGCTTTCGTAACCAGCACAATTTTACGACATCCGGATTTCCAGTGCGGTCAGGCTCTCATCGGGAATGGGTGAGAGGCTGGATAATTTATTGAAATTTATTCAAATGGTGTTCTGCATCTGTTTAGCGGGTCCAGCGCTCAATTGTCCGGCTCACTTGCCTTTATGGCCCGCCATGAGAGGTTCTCTCTGACAAGGAAACACCTGCTCCCTATGAATGAGGAACAGTCATGTTGGCCTTGCCTCTGGAACCGGAGGCCATTGAACCCCCAGGGAGGCTGAGGGCAAGGCGGGGGTGCCCCTTGAGCAGTGCCAGACTGGCGGTGCCACCCTGGCACCATGGCAATGCCAGCCTGGCACCTGGGCAATGGCCATTGGGCAGTGCCAGAGAGCGGGGCCAATGGGTGTGGGGCCTGTGGGTGGGTGCAGCCTGTAGGGGCAGTGCCAGGGGCAGGACCTGTGGGTGGGTGGGGCCAGTGGGGGTGGGGTCTGTGGGGGAGGGGGGCCCGCTCCACTCTGCATGCGATTGGTGGGGTAGGGCAGCAGGGCTGCGATCGGTGGGGGAGGGAGGGGGTCCATGATCGGTCTCAGCAGCAGTGGCGGGGGGGGGGGGGCTTGCATCTCAGGCCACGGGCCCCTGTGATTGCATGGGGTGGGGCTACTTAAGGCTGCCTGCAGTAGCAGAGGCCTGACAGCTCTCTGTCTATCAGACCGCTGCTACTGTTAATCAGAGGTCTGCACATGCGCAATAGCTCCCTCTACAGGCTGTCTGGTGAGTTAAGCCCTGCCCATTGCCTTCTGTAGCGAGAAACTGACTCGCCCAAAATTTTAAAGACAGAGTGCATAAGATTGGGCAAATAAATGTGCCCCAAAAACGGATCTGGAATTCTCTCAGTTTCACACCCGCCCGACACTTAGAAAAAAATCTCGTAAAATTCCACCCATGGGATTCTTAAGAGACATGGCAGGGTAAATGCTGAAAGGATGTTTCCCTCATGGGAGAGTTTATGACCAGAGGGCATCGTCTCAGAATAAAGGAGCACCAATTTAAGGCTGCGATGAGGATGTATTTCTTCCTCAGATGGTTGTAAGACTTTGGAACTCCTTTCCCCAGAGAGCTGTGGGTGCAGAGTCCTTGTGTATATTTAAGGCCGAGATAGATAGATTTTTGATCAGTAAGGGAATCAAGAGTTATGGGGAAAAGGCAGGAAAGTGGACATGAGGATATTCAGATCAACCATGGTCCTACTGAATGGTGAAGCAGGCTTGAGAGGCTGAATGGTCTATTCCTATTCCTAGTGGTCTTATTGTCTAAAAGAGACTGGTAGCTAACATAAAAAGAATTCCAGGGTTGTTTATAAGTATATAAATAATAAAAGGGTGGCAAAAGAGAATTTTGACTTGTGACTCAGTGGGTAGCATCCCTGCCCGTAAGCCAGAGGTTCTGGGTTCAAGTCCCACCCGGGAATTAATGGCCAAGGAACACGGTTGCCAGGAACACGGTTCCTTCCAACACACACCAATGGCTGGCGGTAAGACCAAGAGACTCCTGGTCAGCCATGCTTGATGCAGAGTGGTGCTCATCAAACTATAACAAGCCTCTGCTGACAGAACAGATATCCACTCCATCTGACGAAGGAGCTGTGCTCCGAAAGCTTATGGTATTTGCTACCAAATAAACCTGTTGGACTTTAACCTGTGAGACTTCTTACTGGACTAGTGACCTGTTCCAGGAATAACTAGCTATGTAAACGGACAAAATTCTGCCTTAGTGCCCCTAAGAGAATTGGAAAAGAGAGAGTAGGGTCGATTAGGGATAAAAAGGGGACTTGTACCTGAAGGCAGGGGAAATAGTGGAGGTATTAAGCAAATACATCAATCCTACTGTCATTTTAAGAATTGATGTGGAGATGCCGGTGTTGGACTCAAAAAGTTTGCAAATACATTTGCGATATTTTATATATATGATTCTATTTTGAAAATTATAATTATTAGAATTAATTAAAAGCCTTGTGAGGAAAAAAGCTTGGACTGTATTTAGTTTAGCCTCAGTGGAGAGTTGGAAAAGCAGAAAGATGATTTCTTGGAAGGGCAAAGGAAAATGTTTTATGAAAAGCAGCAGAAAGTGTAAGTGGAAGAAAGCAGAATCATTTTCAGATGGGAAAAGGGAAGAGAGATGTTTCTCCTGGAAGTTCAAATGTAAGCAGCATTTCCAATGGATGGGGATTGTGTTTCTCCAGGAGTTGGGTTGAAGGGCGGAACGATCGAGAGGCGCCGCTTGTTGTGTTGGGGACGGAGAGAGCGGACGGGCCGGCAGTTGCAGCAATTGAGAGCTGAGGTTTGTTGTTTATTTTTTTAAATTTATAAACTTTTTTAACTTTCATTTTCCACCTGGGGGCGGGGGATCTCGTGTGTTTGTCTAAAGCCGCCTCCCCTCACATGGACGCAGCTTCCCGGGTCCCTCAGTGTCAACAATCCCCTCAGTGATGACAACACCTTTTATTTATTATTTTTACTTCGTATTTGTTCCACAACATTTACAATTCCACACTGATAGATTAAGATCTGATTGGTTTCTTATTCCCTACATAATTAGCTGTTTTGTGATGATATTTACAGAATTAGCCTGAGGCAACCCTCAATATTTCATATTTCTGCTCTGTTTTTCCAGTCATTTGAATCATGGAATCCCAACAGTGCAGAAGGAGGCCATTCAGCCCATCGAGTCTGCACTGACCACAATCCCACCCAGGCCCTATCCCCATAACCCCATGCATTTACCCTAGTTAGTCCCCTTGACACTAAGGGGCAATTGAGCATGGCCAATCCACCTAACCCGCACATCTTTGGACTGTGGGAAGAAACCGGAGCACCCGGAAGAAACCCACGCAGACATGGGGAGAATGTGCAAACTAGATACAGACAGTGACTCAAGCCGGGAATCGGACCCGGGTCCCTGGCGCTGTGAGGCAGCAGTGCTAACCCACTGTGCCGCCGTTAAAGATCTGCGTTGGGATGTTACCCTATCCCAGGAAAGTATTGGCATTTTGTACAGGGTGACGACCTAAACTATAAAGTAAGGGACACTTGAACTGGGAGCTCGCCTTCCAACATTCCCCACCTCTCCCCAACAAACACACACACACCTCTGCCCAACACACCTTCCTGACAGATGCACACAGCTGGCCTCTCCCTAACCTCCTCCCCACACTCACTCAGAAACACTTCTCCCCAACTCACTCGAAAACTCTTCTCCCCAATATCCTCCCCAGACTCACTCAGCAGCCCCACTCTCATCCCTTTCCCCAGCCTCTCCGCACACTCCTTATTCAGAAGCCACTCCCCCACACTCACTCATTTGAAGTCCCTTTCTGTAACCCCTTCCTCATGCTCACTCAGCCTCTCTCCCCACCTCTGCACGCCACACTTTTTCCTCAACCTCTACACACACACACAGCCCCTCTCTCACAACCCACCCACTCAACTGACCCACCTCTCCACCCTCTCCCACACAATCACTCACTCAACAGCCCCACTTTTCTAACTGGAGGTCTGTCACTAGCGGTGTTCCACATGGATCAGTGCTGGGGCCTCTGTTGTTTGTAATTATATATAAATGATTTGGAGGAAAGTGTAGGTGGCCTGATTAGTAAATTTGCAGAGGATACAAAAATTGGGGGAGTAGTGGATAGATCGAGGTGAGTACAATATTCAAAGCTGACTGCAGCTCTTCTCTAGATCGTCACTGATGCCAAAGCAGCTGTGTAAGGTTAGACTGCTGGGGGTCGCAGGCAGAGACATTCGTAATGGGTGCTGAGGGCCTCAGGCAGGACTCGCAGTGGGTGCTGTGGGTCTCAGGGTTGTTCACAGTGGGTGCTGTGGGTCTCGGGGTTGTTCACAGTGGGTGCTGTGGGTCTCGGGGTTGTTCACAGTGGGTGTTGTGGGTCTCGGGGTTGTTCACAGTGGGTGCTGTGGGTCTCGGGGTTGTTCACAGTGGGTGCTGTGGGTCTCGGGGTTGTTCACAGTGGGTGCTGTGGGTCTCAGGGTTGTTCACAGTGGGTGCTGTGGTTGTCAGGGTTGTTCACAGTGGGTGCTGTGGGTCTCGGGGTAGTTCACAGTGGGTGCTGTGGGTCTCGGGGTTGTTCACAGTGGGTGCTGTGGGTCTCAGGGTTGTTCGCAGTGGGTGCTGTGGGTCTCAGGGTTGTTCGCAGTGGGTGCTGTGGGTCTCGGGGTTGTTCACAGTGGGTGCTGTGGGTCTCGGGGTTGTTCACAGTGGGTGCTGTGGGTCTCGGGGTTGTTCACAGTGGGTGCTGTGGGTCTCGGGGTTGTTCACAGTGGGTGCTGTGGGTCTCGGGGTAGTTCACAGTGGGTGCTGTGGGTCTCGGGGTTGTTCACATTGGGTGCTGTGGGTCTCAGGGTTGTTCACAGTGGGTGCTGTGGGTCTCAGGGTTGTTCACAGTGGGTGCTGTGGGTCTCGGGGTTGTTCACAGTGGGTGCTGTGGGTCTCGGGGTTGTTCACAGTGGGTGCTGTGGGTCTCGGGGTTGTTCGCAGTGGGTGCTGTGGGTCTCGGGGTTGTTCACAGTGGGTGCTGTGGGTCTCGGGGTTGTTCACAGTGGGTGCTGTGGGTCTCGGGGTTGTTCACAGTGGGTGCTGTGTGTGTCAGGCAAGGCCGTTCAGTGTGTGTAGTGGGTCTGTCTGGAAGAACCATTCACAGTGACAGTCTGCACTCTACCAACAGAGAACAGGATGGGGGAAGTGGGATATTGACAGGGACATGAGGGTGAAGAGAACAGGCGGGATTGTGGGGAGGGGTGATAGATGGCAGGCAGAGGGATGGCTGTGGGTGTCAGGGCTGTTCACTGTGGGTGCTGTGGGTCTCGGGGCTGGCGATGGAGAGGGGAGGGCTGCACCCAGACTCAGCAGGGCCGTTGGATGGGAATGAGAGGAAGCGAGTACACACAGACTAGGCAAACGGGGGTGAGGGATGGTTAGTGTAGCACTAGATGGAAGGGTTGTGGGGAGGAGTTGAATGGTTGTGGGGGAGGATGGTGTGATCAGTCCTGACGGAAACAGGGTGGCTTAATGACAGTCATAGCCCTGGGACAGAGATCAGAAGGTTGGGGTGTGAGATTAAAGGCAGTCCTGAGGCTTTGTGCCACATGCTACAGGACGCTATAGGGTGATGCATGGCAGGCAGGTTGTGCTGCTGATCCTGGGAGGGACATAAGCTGTCTATCACAGCTTGGTGTGCAGGAGGTGGCCTATGCCTCACACATGGTGCTCCTTGGGGGTGGCTGGCTCAGTGTTGGGCTGCCGTTGGAATGGTCGTGGTTGGGGGAAGGCAGCCTGTAACAGGGGAAAACGTAAAGTGGGGGTTACTGCTGCATGTGCTGAGCCCCTCTCGGGTAAGAGCTGATGATGCAGCAGGATAGATGCTGGTGGTGTTAAAGTGTCTGAGAGTCAGTCAGTGCTGAAATTTGCCTCCGTGACCATTGTGTGAGAGCCCCGAGCAGTGTAATCAGTAAGAAGTCTCACAACACCAGGTTAAAGTCCAACAGGTTTATTTGGTAGCAAATACCATAAGCTTTCGGAGCACAGCTCCTTCGTCAGATGGAGTGGTCTCTGTTCACAAACAGGGCACAGACACAGAAATCAAGTTACAGAATACTGATTAGAATGCGAATCTCTACAGCCAGCCAGGTCTGAAAGGTACAGACAATGTGGGTGGAGGGAGCATTCAACACAGGTTAAAGAAATGTGTATTGTCTCCAGACAGAACAGCTAGTGAGATTCTACAAGCCCAGGAGGCAAGCTGTGGGGGTTACTGATAATGTGACATAAATCCAACATCCCGGTTTAGGCCATCCTCATGTGTGCGGAACTTGGCTATCAGTTTCTGCTCAGCGACTCTGCGCTGTCGTGTGTCGTGAAGGCCACCTTGGAGAACGCTTACCTGAAGATCCAAGGCTGAATGCCCGTGACTGCTGAAGTGCTCCCCCACAGGAAGAGAACAGTCTTGTCTGGTGATTGTCGAGCGGTGTTCATTCATCCGTTGTCGTAGCATCTGCATGGTCTCCCCAATGTACCATGCCTCAGGACATCCTTTCCTGCAGCGTATCAGGTAGACAAGGTTGGCCGAGTTGCAAGAGTAGGTACCGTGTACCTGGTAGATGGTGTTCTCACGTGAGATGATGGCATCCGTGTCGATGATCCGGCACGTCTTGCAGAGGTTGCTGTGGCAGGGTTGTGTAGTGTCGTGGTCACTGTTCTCCTGAAGGCTGTTCTGTCTGGAGACAATACACATCTCTTTAACCTGTGTTTAATGTTCCCTCCACCCACATTGTCTGTACCTTTAAGACCTGGCTGGCTTTAGAGATTTGCATTCTAATTAGTATTCTGTAACTTGATTTCTGTCTCTGTGCACTGTTTGAGAGCACATTTCCACTCCATCTGACGAAGGAGCAGTGCTCCGAAAGCTTATGGTATTTGCTACCAAATAAACCTGTTGGACTTTAACCTGGTGTTGTGAGACTTCTTACTGTGTTTACCCCAGTCCAACACCGGCATCTCCACATCATGTAATCAGCGCAGGATGCCAATATGAGAGTTTGGAGTGAGCAGAAGGCTGACTTCTCCTGGCTGAGGGACTGAGGGTATTCATCCTCTTGTAGCACTGCTGGGCATTTTGTTACCAGTGGCCCACAGTAGAGAACACCTCAGCGACTGCGTCCCTGGCCAGGGTGGTGAGATTGGTGGACCTTCTGGTTTCGCCCCAGCATTGACGGACCCCGCAGAGAAGAGCCTCAGGAGAGATGTGGCTGAACTTTGCAGCTGCTGTTCTTTCTCCTGAGGGCCATCTCAGGATGGGCTAACACAGCTGGGCTGCCGAGAGTGAATGTGTGTGCTTGGATGGCGTTTAAATATGGCACCAGAATCTTTGACCCCACTAGGTAAGGGTGGGTGAGACGAATCTATGCCTGTCCCGCTATGTGATTCAGAGAGATGCTCGCCAGTGCATAATTAATGAGCCTCCAAGCATAAAATCAGGCGTGATAATTCACCACGCCACCCTGTGAGAAACATGGCTCTTATCACACCCGCTCCCACACTTCAAGCGGAATTTCCCCATCCCGTCCACCACGGGAATCGGAGCGGGCAGGACAGAAAATTCAGCGGACCATGCAAAGATCCATTGGCCTTGAGAGGGAATTTCCGGTCTTGGGATGAGCGCGGCCGGAAAATCCCGCCCTAAGTCTCCCTATGATTTCTGGTGAAGGGTCACAGACCTGAAACGTTAACTCTGTTTCCCTCTCCACAGATGTTGGCAGATCTGCTGAGTGTCTCCTGCATTTCCTGCTTTTATAGCAAAAGCGAATATGGTTTCAATGGCTGTTTCCCGATTCAGATTTGCGTTTCCATGTTTAGAGGTCATGAGGGTTAAGTGCCGATGTTCATTGGAGAATGTTGCCTATGAAACCGATTAGCTGAAGCAGCTGTGGCTCAGCGGGCAGCACTCTTGCCTTTGAGTCAGAAGGTTGTTGATTTAAGTCCAACTCTAGAGCTTTGAGCACATAATCTATGCTGATACTGAGGGAATGCTGCACTGTTGGAGGTGCCCTCTTTCAGAAGAATGGAAAGGCCTGCCTGCCCCCCTGTAATAGGTTCCATGGCAGCAAATTCTCCCTCGTGTCTTGGCCATTTTTTATCCTCAACGAGTAAAACAGTTGATCTGGTCATTATCATGTCACTGTTTGTCGGAGCAGTGACTGTAGAATCATGGAATTCCTACAGTACAGAAGGAGGCCATTCAGCCCATCGAGTCTGTACCAACCACATCCCAGCCAAGCACTATTCCTGTAACCCCACACATTTACCCTGCTAATCCCCCTGACACTCGGGTTAATTTAGTATGGCCAATCAACCTAACCTGCACATCTTTGGACTGTGGGAGGAAACCAGAGGGAACCCACGCAGACACGGGGAGAACGTGCAAACTCCACACAGACAGTGGCCCGAGGTCGGGTCCCTGGCGATGTGAGGCAGCAGTGCTAACCACTGTGCCACGCACTTCAGCAAGTACTTAGTATTAGCTGTAAAACACTTTGGAATCTACTAAGGTTGTGAAAGGTGCTGTATAAATGGAAGAGTTTCTTTTCTTTAACTCCAGAGTCTTCCTTTCGATGGCGGAATTGGAGACGTTGGCTGATGATCTCCTCGCTCAGCCTTGGATCTCTGTGTGTATTGGTGACTCTCCTTTCCTGCTCAAGGCCTCTTTCAGCGATGCTGCCTACAAGCTGATGCTCTCTGACCTTGACAGTGTCTGGTGGGAGGAGATGAACTCGGATGGCCTCGAGCAAAGGGCACAGGTATGTCTTTGGATTCATGTTACCAACGTAGAAGGAGGTGGGTGAGAGAGAGCCTGGATTCAGCCAGTTCACCTTGTGCCATCCTGATAGTCATAAGACCAAACACCAACAGAGTTGCTTGGGCTAATAATAGGAACAGAAGACAATTCATCCCTTTGAGAGTGTTCTGCCATTGAATTAATTCATGACTGATCTATATCTTAACTCCATCAATCCACCTTGGTGTAAGATTAAACCTTAAGATTCCATGACAATGGGGAGAGTTCATAGAATCAGAGAATCCTAAAGTGCAGAAGGAGGCCATTCGCCCCATCGGGTGTGCACTGACCACAAGCCCACCCAGGTCCTATCCCCATAACCTCATGTATTTACCCTGGCTAGTCCCCCTGACACTAAGGAGCAATTTAGCATGGCCAATCCACCTAACCCGCACATCTTTGGACTGTGGGAGGAAACCGGAGCACCCGGAGGAAACCCACGCAGGCACGGGGAGAACGTGCAAACTCCACACAGACAGTGACCCAAGCCGGGAATCGGACCCGGGTCCCTGGTGCTGTGAGGCAGCAGTGCTAGCCACTGCGCCACCGTGCCGCCCCAATGGGGGAGAGTTGTTGGAAACACTCCAAAGCTATTGTCATGCACCTCCTGTTTTGAGTATTGAATTATTACAGTGCTTTTTGCCCATTCGGCCCATTGTGTCAGTACCGGCTCTTTGAATGAACAATTCACCTAGTGCCGTTCCCTTGACTTCTCCCCATAGCCCTGCACATCTTTCCTTTTCAGATAACAATCTAATTCTCTTTTGAATGTTTTGATTGAACCTGCCTCCACCGCACTCTCAGGCAGAGCGTTCCAGACCCCAACCATTCGCTCCATGAGAAATTGATTTAACAGCAACATTGTAAAAACAAGTTGTGGATCCACATTTTGACAGTAGATCAGTGTTTTTCAGTGGAATTCAATGAGGAAACGAATTACAACACAAAAATTATAGGTCGCATCACCCACAGCCTACACGTGACACTAATATACAAACTTAATCAAAACTTTATAAAACCGTCCCAAAGTTCACATGACCTCATTTAGATATATAGACCCTAAGGAATTATTCGAAAAGGAAAGACTCAGGTCAGTCTTGTACACCTTGTCACCGTCCTGATGGATGCAAATAAAGACAGACAAACATGCATTTATACAGCACTTTCCCTGCTCTCGGGGCTTCCCAAAGTGCATTACAATTAATGAAGTATTTTAAAAGTGTAGACACTATTATAATGTAGGTATCAATGATAAAGGAATTGTTGATGAATTACAACAACCAATCTCCTTTCAATTCATCTCCAATGTGAGGTGAGGAAAACTCCCAACGGTGGAGAGCTTTGGGAACCGATATCAAAGGACCCCACGCACCCCAGACATTCTCTCTTCCACCTTCTTCAATCGGGAAAAAGATACAAAAGTCTGAAAACATGTACCATTCGAGTCAAGCACAGCTGCTTCCCTGCTGTCATCAGATTTTGAATGGTCCTATCATATATTAAGCTAATCTTTCCCTTCACCCTATCTGTGAGTGCAACACTACATTCTGCACCCTCTCCTTTCCTTCTCCCCTATATACTCTATGAACAGAATGTTGTGCCTGTTTAGCGTGCAAGAAACAATAATTTTCACTGTATCCCAGTACATGACAACAATAAATCAGAAGAATCCTGAGCCACACGCGCCACTAGGGTTGCCAACTGTGATCAACTGTAATCCTGGAGGTTTCATCACCTGACTTCCCCCACAGTCCAGCCATTCATTAATCAGCCAACGCACCCATCCTTATGACACACTGCCTTCCTACGCCAGTTGGAAAGAGAAATATTTGAAGAATCTATTTTTATAAGTTTTTTTTTAATGGTAGGTTGTTGTACACTACATAAATGCAGATTTGTTTTTTGTTGTTCTGTTGCTGCTTCTCAGCCTAGCAGATAATCCTCAATGTGATTTGGTTTTCCCAGGAACTGAACAAGCGGCTGAAGGCCCCGGTGTCCGCATTTTGCCGTCACCTTCATGAGGCGGTGGGCCCCCTGTTGCGAGGAGGAAGTGGGGTTCCCCTGTCGGGCTTCTCGTGCGAGCGAGCTCGAAATCTGCTCCGCGTCAGCCTGAGGAGTGAGTTATCTGGCGTTCCTTTCTACTGGACCTTCCACTGCACCGAGGCCCCTCTGAGCATGGTAGGTACTTCACTCACATGGATCAGCACACGGCCTCTGCTGCTGATATGGCATTGGCATGAGGGAAGGAGGGAGATCTAACCAGGGCGATGGGCAGACAAACACTGCAGGTTAGGACACTCTCCGATATAAAATCAAAATACTGCAGATGCTGGAATCTGAAATGGGATCTGTGGAGAGAGAATAGAATCAACGTTTTGAGTATGGATGACCCTATTTGAAAAGTTGACTTTATTCTCTCGCCACAGATGCTGTCAGACGTGCTGAGATTTTCCCACATTTTCTGTTTTTGTGGGAAGCTTTCCTGTCTGACTTCAGGGATTTGAATTTATACAAAAGAACATTGAGAACAATGGTGGCCATTCAGCCCTTCAAGACCGAAGGGTTGCAGGTTGCTTTAAGAGCTGATCACATGACTTGATGGTGATGTCATTAGGATGTTGCCACAGACTTGCTTTCAGTTTGTATCTGTGTGGTGCAGAGAACATCTCTTTCAATAAAACCTGTCGGATATTACTTAGTATCTACGTGTGCAAACCTCAGCTGTTCTTTTTGTTTAAAACCCACAGCCCTAACATAGGACGTTACAAAGACTGTTCTATTCACACCATTCACTGAGATCATCCCTGATCTGTGCCTCAAGACCATTTACCTGTCTTTGATCAAGATCCCGCAGTATCCTCACTCAACCTATCTCAGTCTTTAAAAGCTCCAATTGACCTTGGATGTCAGGATCCTTTTCGTAGAGAGAGTTCCAGATTTCTTTTTAAAGTTTATTTATTAGTGTCATAAGTAGGCTGACATTAACACTGCAATGGAGTTACTGTGGAAATCCCCAAGTCGCCACACTCCAGCGCCTGTTCGGGTACACAGAGGGAGAATTTAGCACGGCCAATGCACCTAACCAGCACATCTTTCGGACTGTTGGAGGAAACCGGAGCACCCGGAGGAAACCCACGCAGATGTGGGAAGAACGTGCAGACTCCGCACAGACAATGGCCCAAGCCGGGAATCGAACTTGGATCCCTGGTGCTGTGAGGCAGCAGTGCTAACCACTGTGCCACTGTGCCGCCACCCCTAATAACATTGTGTGACGAAATTGCTTGCTGATATCATCCCTGAATGGCCTAGCTCTAATTTTAAGATTTTGTCTCCTTGTCCTGAATTCCCCATCTCTCCCCTCCCCCCTCCCCCGTGCCCCTCCTGCCCACCGGAGGAAATGCTCTCTATCTGAGCCAATGTTGACTGCTCATCGTTCAAGAGACCTGTATCCTGGACTCTCTAATTCAGCATTGCCACTTTCTTTTATTCTTTCACAGAATGTGGACATCACTGGCTTGCCCAGCATTTAATGCCCATCCCTCATTGCCCTTGAGAAGGTGATGGTGAGCCAGTACCTTGAACCGCTGCAGCCCGTGCGTTGTAGATACACCCAGTGCTGTTAGGGCGGGTGTTCCAGGATTTTGACCCAGCGACAGTGAAGGAACAGCAATATATTTCCACATCGGGCTGGTGTGTGGCTCGGAGGGGACTGTGCAGTTGGCAATGTTCCCATGCCTCTGCCGCCCTTTTCCTAGGAGGTAGAGGTTGTGGACTTGGCAGATGCTGTCGAAGGAGTCTTGGTGAGTTGCTGCAGTGCATCTTGTGGATGGTACACATGCTGCCGCTGTGAATCAGGAGTGAGGGAGTGAATGTTGGAGGTAGTAGAGGTGTTTGAGGGATTTCTGATGAATTCAGTGTCGAATCACTTGCTCCAAAGTCAGCGTGTGCCTTAACTGGGACATCATCACAGCTTGTTCATCATTGGCTGTAGCATTATTAAAAGGGAAACAAGATGGTAAAATCGAAAGATTGAAAAGGTTAAATCAGTAAATTTTTCTAAAACTCTTTTTTTCCATGCTTAAAAAACGTTTTTCTGCACTTTCTGTAACTGCTAATTAAACCTGCTTTGATGCCCCTGTTAAACAAATATACTTAAGAGATGTGCTCAGATGCTGTTAAGGTTTCCTTGGCTATATCTGAAGAAGAGGGGAATTCTCCTGGTTCTTGGCTAACATTCATTCCTCCCTCAATCAACATTGTTAAAAGAATTCATTCCATTGCAGTTTGCAAGAAAGGGCCCGTGTGGCTACGTGATTCTAAAAGTCATGAATATTTTAAAACTGAGCGCTAAACCCAATGGTTTATACATCATTGGGTACAGAACTGTTAAAAGGATAATGTGTGGTTGTCTGCAACGTATTTCTTCATGAGATGCGGGTGTCACTGGCAAGACCCTTGTTACATTCGAGTTGGAGTTTGGTAAGGGGGGGGGGTTTGGGGAGTTTGGCAAGGGGGGGGGGGTTTGGGGAGTTTGGCAAGGGGGGGAGGGGTTGGCGAGGTGGGGAGGAGGTAATCAGGCCCTTTTCTCTGATTGGTGAATACTTTAAAGTTTATTATTAAGTGTCGTACATAGGCTTATATTAACACTGTAATGAAATTACTGTGACAATCTCCTAGTGGCCACACTCCGACACCTGTGTTCGGGTACACTAAGGCAGAATTTAGCACGGCCAATGCACCTAACCAGCACACCTCTTCAAAATGAAAGTACGATCTTAGGGAATTTGGAGCATGAGGGGAAAGAGGTGCGGCACAGAGCATCGGAGATCAGAGGGAGCAAACCTGGTGAGGAGAGTTTCCCAGCGAGCCTTCACTCGGAGCTCCCGAGGATTTAAAAGTGATGAGGGGTAGGTGGAAACGGCTGATTGGGTGAGTACCAAAGGTGATTATTTATACTATAATTGCTTGTAGTTTATAAAGTCTTTATTTTGTGGTTTATAGTTTGTCAGGGCTAAATTCTGCATTAACAAGATCAAGGGAAGAAGGACCCTGAGGTAGTTGATTATTATTTGATTTTAAGAGTCCGTTAAAAGTTTAAGTCATGACAGGAGAGCGCAAAGCCGTGTTTGCTCCTCCTGCTCACTTGAGTTTGAACTCCTACCTCCCAGATTCGCCCAGGCTTCATGTTCACTACAGTAACGTAGCCACAACGCTACCATTCCTATTCTGTGAGACATGAAAGGGCTGCTACATCAGCGCAGATGTCCGTTCTTCAGTTCTTCTCACTATCCAAAAACACATACGAGCACAAGCTGCTGTGCCACAGTTTTCCACTAGGGGGTGGAACAATACTGCTTTAGACATAGTAAGAAGTCTCACAACACCAGGTTAAAGTCCAACAGGTTTATTTGGTAGCAAAAGCCACTAGCTTTCGGAGCGCTGCCCCTTCATCAGGGAAGTGGGAGTCACAGACAGGGCATATAAAGACACAAACTCAATTTACAAAATAATGGTTGGAATGCGAGTCTTTACAGGTAATCAAATCTTAAAGGTACAGACAATGTGAGTGTAGAGAGGGTTAAGCACAGTTAAAGAGATGTGTATTGTCTCCAGATAGGACAGTTAGTGCGATTTTGCAAGTCCAGGCAAGTCATGGGGCTTACAGATTGTGTGACATGAACCCAAGATCCCGGTTGAGGCCATCCTCATGTGTGCGGAACCTGGCTATCAGTCTCTGCTCAGCGACTCTGTGTTGTCGTGTGTCGCGAAGGCCGCCTTGGAGAACGCTTACCCGAAGATCAGAGGTCGAATGCCCGTGACCGCTGAAGTGTTCCCCAACAGGAAGAGGACACGTTTGCCTGGTGATTGTCGAGCGGTGTTCATTCATCCGTTGTCATAGTGTCTGCATGGTCTCCCAATGTACCATGCCTCGGGACATCCTTTCCTGCAGTGTATCAGGTAGACAAGGTTGGCCGAGTTGCAAGAGTATTTACCGTGTACCTGGTGGATGGTGTTCTCACGTGAGATGATGGCATCTGTGCCGATGATCCGGCACGTCTTGCAGAGATTGCTGTGGCAGGATTGTGTGGTGTCGTGGTCACTGTTCTCCTGAAGGCTGGGTAGTTTGCTGAGGACAATGGTCTGTTTGAGGTTGTGCATTTGTTTGAAGGCAAGAAGTGCGGGTATGAGGATGGCCTTGGTGAGATGTTCGTCTTCATCAATGACATGTTGAAGGCTCCGGAGAAGATGTCGTAGCTTCTCCGCTCTGGGGAAGTACTGGACGACGAAGGGTACTCTGTCTATCGTGTCCCGTGTTTGTCTTCTGAGGAGGTTGGTGCGGTTTTTCGCTGTGGCGCGTCGGAACTGTCAATCGATGAGTCGAGCGCCATATCCTGTTATGAGGGCACCTTTCAGCATCTGGAGGTGTCTGTTGTGTTCTTCCTCATCTGAGCAGATCCTGTTTATGCGGAGGGCTTGACCGTAGGGGATGGCTTCTTTAACGTGTTTAGGGTGGAAGCTGGAGAAGTGGAGCATCGTGAGGTTATCCGTGGGCTTGTGGTACAGTGAAGTGCTGAGGTGACCGTCCTTGATGGAGATGCATGTGTCCAAGAATGCAACCGATTCCGCAGAGTAGTCCATGGTGAGTCTGATGGTGGGCTGGAACTTGTTGGTGTCATCATAGAGTTGTTTCAGTGATTGTTCACCATGAGTCCAAAGGAAGAAAATATCATCGATGTATCTAGTGTATAGCATTGGTTGAAGGTCCTGTGCGGTGAAGAGGTCTTGTTCGAACCTGTGCATGAAGATGTTGGCATATTGAGGTGCGAATTTGGTCCCCATGGTTGTTCCGTGTGTCTCGATGAAGAACTGGTTGTTGAAGCTGAAGACATTGTGGTCCAGGATGAAACTGATGAGTTGTAAAATCTCATCTGGAAACTGGCAGTTGTAGGCGTTGAGTACTGAGGCAGTTGCAGCAATGCCATCGTCGTGGAGGATGCTGGTGTAGAGTGCCGAGACATCCATTGTGACGAGGAGTGCTCCTGGTTCAACTGCTCCATGTGTGCTGAGTTTCTGTAGGAAGTCCGTCGTGTCGCGACAAAAGCTGGGGTTCTTTGTACAATGGGTTGCAGGATGCCCTCGACGTAGCCGGGGAGGTTCTCGCACAGGATCCCATTGCCCGATACGATGGGACAATCAGGTATGTTTGTGTATCTTTGGGAAGCAGTAGAGACCTCCAACGTGGGGAGTACGTGGGATGAGAGCACGGAGGGTGCTCTGAAGGTCCGGATCAAAGGTCTTGATCAGTCTGTTGAGTTGACGGGTGTGCTCTTTGGTCGGATCTGTGAGTAACTGTCTGTAGTGTTCCTTGTTGTTCAGTTGTCGGTACACTTCTTTGCAGTAATCCGTTCTGTTCGGAATGACGATAGTCCCTCCTTTGTCTGCTGGTTTGATGACAATGTTGCGGTTGGTCTTGAGAGCGCGGATGGCGTTACGTTGTGCGTGGGTGATGTTCGGGGTTGTCTTGTGAGTGCGGCTGATGAATCTGGTGTTGATGCACCTCCTGACGGCTTGGGCATGCATGTCAAGTCGAGGGCAGTGGCCTTCCGGAGGAGTCCAATTTGACTCTTTCCTCTTCGGTTGCTGCACTGCGGATCTCTCTGTCGACTGTTCCAGTTCATTGGCTGTCTCATTGTGTTCGCT
The DNA here is from genome assembly GCF_964213995.1 of Mustelus asterias. NCBI lineage: Eukaryota > Metazoa > Chordata > Chondrichthyes > Carcharhiniformes > Triakidae > Mustelus > Mustelus asterias. Next base: position 6,438,616 of record NC_135814.1, read on the forward strand.
GTTGGCCTCTTGGGGTTTGTGGAAGAACTCCCGCAGCCTCATTCGCCTGATGAATTCCTCTGTGTCTGCTGCGAGACTGATGGAGTCTATTTTGGTGGTGGGATAGAAATTGAGCCCTCGGTTGAGAACTTCGATTTCATCTGGTTGAAGTGTGTAGTCCGCCAAGTTGACAATGGACTTCCCTGCAGTGGTACTGTTTTCTACTGTGGTACCGGGGGTACTCTAAAACCCGCTTTAGACATTGCCAGAATTTTGAGACTGAGGTGAACTGGCTACCCTGAAGTCTCAAAACGGACAGCGATTGCCCATTTATATCTGAATCTTTTTTCCCTATCTTATTCTTCTGTAGTCCATCCTCCTTGTTTAGGCACTGCTGTACAGTTGGGTACACAGTGAGGTGAAGGAAGGGTGGAAGAAACAGTCAGTGATCACAAACACTGGCATAAACATGTTGGACCAATTGGCCTGTTTTTCGGTGCTGTGAATTCTGTATCTTTGGTCGCGCAAGAGTTTTAAACTGGTGTCAAATTTCTAATCTCCAGTCCCTGTAGCCTTGGTTTAGTGATTGATGCTGCCATAGCGTATAATGATTTTATAATTGTCAGCCAGTGGGTTAGGATGAACCTTTAAAAAAATTATTTTGTGGGATATTGGCATCATTGGCAAGGCCAGCATTTGCTACCAACCCCTAATTGCCCTTGAACTGAGTGTCTCTCTTGGCCATTTCAGAGGACACTTAAGAGTCAACCACATTACCTTGGGTCTGGAATCACATGTAGCCATGATGTGGAGATGCCGGCGTTGGACTGGGGTAAACACAGTAAGAAGTCTCACAACACCAGGTTAAAGTCCAACAGGTTTATTTGGTAGCACAAGCCGCTAGCTTTCGGAGCACTGCCCCTTCATCAGGTGAGTGGGAGTTCAGTTCACAAACGGGGCATATAAAGACACAAACTCAAATGACAAAATAATGGTTGGAATGCAAGTCCAACCATTATTTTGTAAATTGAGTTTGTGTCTTTAAATGCTCTGTTTGTGAACTGAAATCCCATTCACCAGATGAAGGAGCAGCACTCCGAAAGCTAATCACATGTAGGCCAGACCAGGTTAGGACGGCAGATTTCCTTCCCTTAAGGGCATTAGTGCACCAGATGGACTTTTATGACAATCGATGATAGTTTAATGGCCACCATTCACTGAGACTAGCTTTATATTCCAGATTTATTCATTGAATTTAAATTCCACCAGCTACCGTGATGGGATTTGAACCTGTGCCCCCAGAGCATTAACCTGGAGATCTGGATTGAGAATCTAGTGACAATACCACTACACCATCATCTCCCCCTTGTAACAGGTCTTGGAGCAAACAGTCTCTTTTGCAGCAAGCAGTGTCTGTGTGATCTAGATACTGTCTCTTTAAGCTGCACACTACAGCAAACTGTCTGTCTAAAGAGTCTCCCCTTGAACTACAGCATTTGGAACTCATTGGTCCAAGCTACAACAAAGTCCCCACTGAGCTGTTAGGGAGTCCCAGTATTTTTGACCCAGTGACTGTGAAGGAACAGTGATATATTCCCAAGTCAGGATGATGAGTGACTTGGAGAGGAACTTGCAGATGGTGATATTCCCAGGTGTCTACTGCTCTTATAGAAACAAAGAAAATAGGAGCAGGAGGCGACCATTTGGCCCTTTGAGCCATCTCTGTCATTCATTATGATCATGGCTGACCATCGAACCCAGTAGACTATTCACCTACCCTGTCTAACCCTGTTAGGAGATACTTTGCCCTGACCTATTCCTAGTCTTCTCTTCTGCCTCACCTCCTCAGCCCTCTTTCCAACTATACAAGTCCGTACATCTTTACCTTTCTTCAGTTCTGTAGAAGGATCATTTAGATCCAAAACTTTAACTTTGTTTCTCTCCACAGATGCTGCCTGATCTGCTGAGTTTATCCGACATTTTCTGTTTTTAATATTTGAAATATTCTGGGAGAGGTGTAATGTGATGGGTCTGATTCTTCTGCATATTAGTGTGGATGCCTGAGAGTTATCCTAGCTGGGAAAAGTTGTGCTTTATTTTTCCTTTACTCTTTCATTACTTCCCTCTGTTACCTAGTGTTACGTTTGAGCACAAAGCCCATCTCCACAGTTGCCACTTCAATAAGTTGAGCGAATGCAGCACAGCGCCCTGCGTGAGCCGTGGGAAATGCCTGGTGCTTGTGCGTTGCCTGCCATACTGAGGGAGGGCCGCACTGTTGGAGGTGCAGTCTTTCAGGTGGGACATTAAAACAGAGTCTCTTTCTGCCCTCTCGGGTGGAGGTAATGGAACCCACAACACTATACTTAAAAAAGGAGCAGGGCAGTTCTCCCCAGTCTGGGAACTTCCAGGGGAAGTTTTTAACCCAGAGAATAGTGGGGGCCCAGAATGCCAAGTGAGGTGGTTGAGGCAGACACGTTAATGACATTTAAGACTTATCAGGATAGGCACATGAACAGACGTGGAATAGAGGGATACAAGCGGTTGATCTAGATAGGACAATGTGATTGGCGCAGGCTTGGAGGGCCGAAAGGCCTGTTCCTGTGCTGTACTTTTCTTTGTTCTTTGTTCAATGTTCTGGTCACTATTTATCCCTCAAACCAGTACTTAAATAAACATTAGCTTGGTTTGTACCTCAGTGGTGTTGGGGGGACCTTGGCTGCTCACAAGTCGGCTGCTCTATTTCCTATGTTTCTGTTGATTTGAAGTGATTGACCAGGAAACAGGGAAGATGTGGAGAATGATTTATTTAACGCGGCGAGTTGTTCTGATCTTGAATGGACTTCTTGAAATGATGGTGGAAACAGATTCAATAGTAACCATTAAAAACTAAATTGCGTATATCCTTATAAAGGAAAAATGGATAGGGCTATGGAGGGACAAATTGAACAGCTGTTTCAACCACAGTGGACCCAAGTACTTTGTAGTAGGTTTGTCATTGTTATAATGGTGGCCATATTGCACATAGCAAGCTCCCACACACAGCCTTGCGATAATGTCCTAATCATTTGTTATAGCGATGTTCAATGTTGGTCCAGGACCTTGGGGTAAACTCCCTGTTGTTCTTAAATGGGGTCTTTTATATGCACTTAGGAGGGCAATCAAGATCTCTGTCTGACGTCTCATCCGAAAGATGGCACCTCCAACAATGCAGCACTCCTGCAGTACTCTGCTGGGAGCCTAGATTGTGTGCTTCAGGTTCTGCAGTGGGACATGAACCTGTTTCCTTCTGTCTCAAAGGCTAGGTTGCTACCCACTGAGCCGAGGCTGACACTGCATTGGGTTTGTAGTTATGCCAGAGGAGCAACAGGAACTTGGATGTGGGATGGGGTGCATTGGGGGGTTTACAGGTTTACCAATCCCTAGGCTGACTCTCCCTATCCAGACACATTGCCATGGACCGGAGTATACAATTCTGCAGAGGACCTGTCTGAAGCAGCCTGAGTGGGTGGGCAACTGAGGAGGGAGAGGTTTGAACTTGTGGTTGATTTGGGACTAAATCCCTTGGTTTCAGCCATCACTCGAGGCTGCTTTGGAAATTTGACTGCCATCTTGACACGTTTGGCATCTCTCTTTTGGAGATAAATAGCTGCTTTGCCCTGTCAAGCGCTCTTTCTAATTATGTAGCTGCAATTTTCCTTTTCTTAACTCGCTCAGAGATGTAAATTTCTATCATTTTTCACAAACCTAGTGTCGTGTTTTAATTAAATCCAGGCGCCAGGGTCATTTAAGTACCTTATTTTTCTATAAAGAAAGGAAGCATTTGTTGCTCTCCTCTTGGCTATTTTAAACACAATCTGACTATGGAAATTTCTCAGTCCACTCCTTTTCTATCCTTTCTACTGCAAGACAAATCTGGAGCGAAAATAGCTGTCTTTTCAATGTTTGATCCTTCAAGCATGCTTCTCTTTGAAGAGCATTGGGAATCATTCCTGTCTTGTCTAGTCTGATACTACCAGTGCCATGACTGTGGGAGTGCTGCAATGTTGAGATGTTAAAACTGAGCCTGGGTCTACTCTCTCAAGTGTAAAAGAACCCATTGCACTATTAAAAACGGAACAGTGGAGTACCCAGTGTTTGGGCCAGTATTAATCCTTCAACTACTTCAATTCAAAACAGATCTTCTGCCCATTGACTACACTGCTGTTTGTGGGATCTTGCTGTCCAGAATTGATTTGAATTGATTTGATTTATTATTGTCACATGTATTAGTTAGTATACAGTGAAAAGTATTGTTTCTTGTGCGCAATACAGACAAAACATACCGTTCATATAGAAGGAAAGGAGAGAGTGCAGAATGTAGTGTTACAGTCATAGCTAGCGGGTAGAGAAAGATCAACTTAATGCACGGTAGGTCCATTCAAAAGTCTGACAGTAGCAGGGAAGAAGCTGTTCTTGAGTCGGTTGGTACATAACCTCAGATTTTTGTGTCTTTTTCCCAACGGAAGAAGGTGGAATCGAGAATGTCCGGGGTGCGTGGGGTCCTTAATTATGCTGGCTGCCTTGCCGTGGCAGTGAGAAGTGAAGTTAGAGTCAATGGATGGGAGGCTGCGACATGACAACAGAGCACCTCATGGCATTGGGATGTCATGTAGCCATGAAAATTCTTTGTCTAGTTAAAGGCTCTGTACTTGCTGTAGTGCATTTTATTTATTTCTAAGCTGCAAAGACCTCATCCGAAGCAGTCTCCCCTCATCTCTGCACCTTCTGTATTGGATTGGAATTGAAGTGACTCTCATCCTCCAACTCATTCATAACAGGACCTTGAATGATTAAAGATGATAAATTTGCAGGAAGGAGCAGGGAGAGTGGGACTAATTGGATAGCTCTTTCAAAATCGTCCCACGGGCATGAAGGGTTGAATGGCTTCCTTTGCTAATATCATTCTAAAAATTGATGCCCTCAACACTGAAAGGCAGTAAAGAACATTTGGGAAAACTGGACATTTGAGGTGCAGAAAGAGGAAGGTACTTTCTTTGTACAATACCTTATCACACCTCTCTGCCTATCCAAAATACTTTATATACAATCAACTTCTTTGAGATACATTGCTGTTACTGTTGTGACGATACTGTGCCTTTAAGAAATGTTATTTGTGTTGTGTTTCTTGTGCAGGATGTGTTTTAGTAGTCAGTTCTATATGTCTGTACTTGACAGCCCATGTTGTTACTGCAGCAGCAAAATTGACCTTAATTACTGGAATGTTTATTTTAATCTGGACTAGTGCAGCATTGTTATGTTAGTGTTTTTCCCTGAGGTTTTCCAGAGTGGGATGTGATTCGGGTTTCGACAGGTAAAGTCATGTGACTGGGTGAGGCCAGGGTCATAGAGAGGAAGCCAGCTCAGTTGCTGTTTGGGATTTCTCGAGAGATGAAATAGCACTCTGCGTTTGTCTCTCTCTCACTCTCTTTGGATTTGGAGACTGGGATCTGCCAGAAAATAGTGCTCTTTCTCTGAAGTTCTGCTTCTTGAAGGTAACTCTTTCTCTGGGAACTGCTATATGGGAGTAGTATCTGTCCAGAGGAGTTAAAGGACTGTAAATCTAGCATCCACATGAGCATACCTGTTTTTGGTGCTAATTGGTTCTGAAGTAGGATTTATGTCTATGGGAGTATTGCTTAAATAGTTTTTCAATCGATAACGGTGATACTAATTTTTTTTCTTATATTTTAACTGTGTTGTTAAATAAAGATTGTTTTAATAAAAGCTTCCTAGTGGGTCAGTTGAATCACATCTGGAGTGGAACACCTTATGCTCATCCTAATTCCAAAATCAAAAACAAGTTGGCTAACTTCATAATATATGAAGTTATTATGCTTCATAATATACCTTGGAATTTCTGATCTGGCCCCTAACACTGTGTGGGTGAATGTGGCACGCATTGTGCATATTGAAATGCTCTACCTGTAGCTGAGAGGTGGATTTCTTTAACGGTGTTTCATTGACGGAAGAATAGTTAATGTTGACCGGGGTGCCAAAAGCCCTCCAGGCTCTGCCAAGAGGATCATGTGATCTTTAGGACACTTGTCTTTATGGGCGGGACTGTAACGAGAGGTCAGAGTTTAAACATAAGGAGTCTTCCATTTAAGACAAAGATGGGAAGAGATTTTTTTTCACTGAGGTGGTGAATCTTTGGAGCGAGATAGATAGATTCTTGACTAACAATGGAATCAAAGGTTATTGGGGTGGGTGCAATGTGAAGTTGAGGTTACAATCAGATTTACCATGATCTTATTGAATGGTGGAGCAGGCTTGAGGGGCCAAATGGCCTACTCCTGCTGCTAATTTGTATGTTCATGTCTTGCTGAACAGGCCAAGAGGGTCATCATTGGAATACTTCCTCTGACAGAGCAGTTCACCCTCGCTACTGACAAGCAGAGTTTGATTCTCTCGTTCTGGAGCGGAACTTGAACCCTAGTCTTGGAGGTGAAAGTGCTGAGCTGTAGATGACAAACCTCAGGCTAAAGGGACGATCCTTTAAAACAGAGATGAGGAGGAATTTCTTCAGCCAGAGTGTGATGAGTCTGTGGAACTCTTTGCCGCAGAACGCTGTGGAGGCCAGGTCATTGAGTGTCTTTAAGACAGAGATAGATAGGTCCAAGTGCAGGTCAGTGGGACTAGGCGAAAAATGGTTCGGCACAGACAAGAAGGGCCAAAAGGCCTGTTTCTGAGCTGTAATTTTCTATGGTTCTATGGTTCTTGATCAATAAGAGAGTCAGGGGTTATGGGAAAAAGACAGGAGAATGGGGATGAGAAAAATATCAGCCATGATTGGATGGCGGAGCAGACTCGATGGGCCGAGTGGCCTAATTCTACTCCTATGTCTTATGGTCTTATGGACATTCCAGTGGCATTAACGGTGAAGTATTGCTGTTAAGCTGTTGGGCTGGGTGGTCTTGTCTGGAGAGGTGATGTAACTCAGATTGTGCACTGGTTGGTCCAGCTCCCTTGCACTATGGTTGATTTCAGTCTTTGCTCCTATTAATTTGTGAGTGGAGTCCTACAGAGTTACCTGTATAGATAGGAAAAGGTGGGGTTGGCCTCACTGGGGAAGAGAAGGTTGAGAGGAGATTTGATAGAGGACTCAAAATCCTGAGCAGGTCTGGACTGAGTAGATCAGGGGAGAAATTGTCCAATTAGTGAAATTTTTGAGAACCAGAGGGCACTGGTTTAAGGCGATTGGCAAAAAAATACAACATATGGAAAAACATTTTTAATGCAGCGAGTAGTCAGGAGCTGCCTGAGAGTGCGGTGGAGGCAGATTAAAGGGGAATCGGAAGGTGGAAATATTTACAGAGCTACTGGGAAAGGGAGGGCGAGTGGGACTCGCTGAGTTGCTCTTGCTGGGAGCTGGCACAGCCTCACTGGGTTGAATGGCCTCACTATGTGCTATGACAATTGCACAAATTGAAATTTGTCATCCTCTTGTTCCATTCAGTGACTCCATCCGTGCAGGTTGGTCCATTGATGCTATCAGTACTCAGCGTCTGAGCAAATACATTGGGGTGGGGGGAAATCTCAAAACCATCAGGGAAAAACAGAGTGTGAGCTAATCCTGCGGCACTGTGTTTGTTTTTGTAAGGCCTTTTCCGATGGTGACATTCATTCTTTTGATCCTGTGTTACAGCGATAGGGTGGGAGAGAGGGGATGAAACACTTCTAAGGTAAGAGGGCATCATGGTGGCACAGTGGTTGGCACTGCTGCCTCATAGCACCAGGGACCCAGTGTTTGCAAATTCTCCCCGTTTCTGTGTGAGTTTCTTCCAGGTGCTCCAGTTTCCTTCCACATCCAAGGATGTGTGGGGTGGGTGGATTGGCCATGCTAAATTGCCCCTTAGTGTCCCACGATGTGTAGGTTAGATGGATTAGCCATGGTAAATGTGTGTGGAGTTACAGCGATAGGGTGGGAGAGAGGGGCTGGGTAAGTTACTCTATCAGAGAGTCAGTGCACACTCGATGGGCCGAATGGCCTCTTCTGCACTGTAGGGATTCTATGATCACCTCCCTTGGACAAAGTAGAAACTGGTAATCAATGCAACCTTGCCAGTGTAACTCAAAAGCCCAAGAGCACATGGGAGCATTCTTTCTGGTTGTATCACAGCTTGGTATGGCTCATGCTCTGCCCAAGACCGCAAGGAACTACAAAGGGTCGTGAATGAAGCCCAGTCCATCACACAAACCAGCCTCCCAGCCATTGACTCTGACTACACTTCCCGCAGCCTTGGAAAAGCAGGCAGCATAATTAAAGATCCCATCACATTCTTTCTTTCACAACCTTCCATCGGGAAAAAGATACAAAAGTTTGAGGTCACATACCAACCGACTCAAGAACAGCTTCTTCCCTGCTGCTGTCAGACTTTTGAATGGACTTACCTTGCATTAAGTTGATCTTTCTCTACACCCAGCTATGACTGTAACACTACATTCTGCACTCTCTCCTTTCCTTCGCTATGTACGGAATGCTTTGTATAGTGCGCAAGAAACAATACTTTTAATTGTATACTAATACATGTGACAATAATAAATCAAATTTTTAAAAATCAAGTTTTATTAGCAAACAGATGGATGACTGTTAATTGGCACCCAAAAGCACTTCATACCCAACCAGTTTACTCAATGCTGTACCAGGTGCAACAAAACTTTGCTTTCAACTTCAGCGAGCTTGTGGAGATGCCGGTGTTGGACTGGGGTGGGCACAGTAAGAAGTCTCACAACGCCAGGTTAAAGTCCAGCAGGTTTATTTGGAATCACGAGCTTTTGGACTCACCTGATGAAGGAGCAGTGCTCCGAAAGCTCGTGATTCCAGATAAACCTGTTGGACTTTAACCTGGCGTTGTGAGACTTCTTACTGAACTTCAGCGAGTATATGGAGTTTGGTCACAGATCAGACAAAACCTGACCTGAATGGCAGCGCAGGCTAAGTGGCCTACTCCTGTTCCTAACTTAACTTGAAGGAAAGGCCTTTCACAACCTCAGGGTACCCGAAAAAACTTTTAAACCAGAAAAGCACTTTTGAAATGTGATGGCTGTTGTGGGAAGAGTGGCCACCAGTTTGTGCCCAGCATGATCCCACAAATTGCGATGTGATAAGCAGTTCTTTAAGTGATGTTGATTGAGGGATAAATATTGGTGAGTACCCCTCGAGCCAACCTCCTGTAGCATTCGTAGTGATAGTGCTGCGGAATCCTCCCTGCCCACCCCAGAGAGCAGAGGGGGCCTCAGTTGAACATCTCATACGATGAACACCACCTCTGACGGTGCAGCCCTCCACAAATGCTGGACTCGCTGTACTGGCCTGGATGCTGTGTTCAGGTCCCTAGAGTGGGACTTTGAACCCACAAACCTCTGACTCAGAGGCGAGAGAGACTTACCCACTGAGCCACGGCCGAAACTATCAGTCAACATTGAGGGCGATTGGTGGTCAGGTACTAACTTGCGGCGACGCCCATGTGGGGAGGCGTGATGTACCATTGGCTGTGTTTAGCCCAGACTCGTGCGGTCACTGAGGCCCAGCAGACTGACCACATCCAACACAAAGACTGCAGCCAATGTTGGTTTTTGAGGAACCTGGGTCTGAAGTGACCAAACACTAAAAAATGTGAAGCTTGATGTTATTTGATTTTGAGCTGCTATTCTAAACCTCAGTTTATTTGCTGCTGGAAACCTCAATTATTCAGTCTGATACCGATCAGCAGGCTGTGGTAAAGTTGCACCTTGCTTCACATTTATATATATATTTTTATAAGCGGCCTGTGAATGATTGCATGTCCAATGTTCCAGTTCTCCTCAATTCTTTGGAAAATTACAAGTCTCATGACCCAACACTAACTATCATACATGGCACTGACTGTGTGTGTGTGTGTGTGTGTGTGAGTAATATCCTTTCTTAACCTGTTCCCCTCACTTATAAAATGCTCCTTGTAAAGATGTTGAGTTGTACTGGGATACATTTTGCACAGTTGCTCATTACCATTGAGACATAGGGATACAAACAGAAAATATTGGAAAGACTCCGCAAGTCTGGCAGCGTCTGCGGTGAGAGAAACAGAGTTAACGTTTCGAGTCCGTGTGGCGATTCAGGACAGCAGTTGCTCTGTCGAAGAGTCACACGGACTCGAAACGTTAACTCTGGGTCTCTCTCCACAGACGCTGCCAGACCTGCGGAGTTTTCTCAGCATTTTCTGTTTTTATTCCAGATTTACAGCATCGCAGTATTTTGGCTTTTATTATTGGAACACTGGACCTTGGAGCCAGGGGCAGGCCAATTGATCCTTCGAGCCTGTTCTGCCACTCAGTAAGATCATGGCTGTGGCCTCAACTCCTGCCTTCTCCCCCCCCCCCCCCCCTTGAATAATTTCGATGAACCAGCCTCCAATGCTCTCTGGAGAAGGGAATTCCAGACCAAGTACCCTCTGAGAGAAAAATATTCCTCTCAGTCTTAAACTGTGCCCCCTCATAAGAAACATAAGAACTAGGAGCAGGAGTAGGCAATTCAGGCTCTCGGGCCTGTTCCGCCATTTAATACGATCATGGCTGATCCCATCTCGGCCTCAACTCCTGCCCATTCACCATCACCCTTCAACTCCACTACCGATTAAAAAATATCTCCACCTCTTCCTTAAATTTACTCAAACTTCCTGCATCCACCGTGCTCTGGGGTAGTGAATTCCACAGATTCACCCCCCCCGAGAGAAATAATTTCTCCTCATCTCTGTTTTAGATCTGTTACCCCTTATCCTAAGACTATAACCTCTTATTTTAGATTGTCCTACAAGAGGAAACATCCTCTCCACGTCTACTTTGTCTTTCCCCCTTATCATCTTGTAGACCTCAATTCGATCTCTCATTTTTCTAAACTGCAGGAAGTATAGGCCTAAACTGCCCAATCTATCCTTGTAAATCAAACCTCTCATCTCTGGAATCAATCTAATGAACCTCCTCTGAACCGCCTCCATTGCAAATACATTAGAATCATAGAATCCTACAGTGCCCATTCGAGTCTGCACCGACTACAATCCCACACAGGCCCTATCTCCACAACCCCATGCATCTACCCTAACTAGTCCCCCTGAAACTAAGGGGGCAATTTAGCATGGCGAATCCATCTAATCTGCACACCTTTGCACTGTGGGAGGAAACTGGAGCACCTGGAGGAAACCCACGCAGACACGGGGAGAACGTGCAGACTCCATACAGACAGTGACCCGAGCTGGGAATTGAATCTGGGGTCCCTGGCGCTGTGAGGCAGCAGTGCTAACCACTGTGTCACCCTGCCACCACTCCTCAAGTAAGGGGACCAAAACTACACAATATTCTAAGTGTGGTCTCACTAATGCTTTGTAGAGTAGCAGCAACACTTCACTGCTTTTATATTCTATTCCTTTAGCAGTAAATGCCAAGATTCCATTTACTTTCCTTATCATCTGCTGTACCTGCATATTAGTTTTCTGAGATTCATGCATGAGAACACCCAGATCCCTCTGCACTGAAGCACTACGAAGTCTCTCACTATTGAGAAAATTTGCCTTTCTATTTTTCCTACCAAAATGGATAATCTCTCACTTATCCACATTAAACTCCATCTGCCAAATTTTGGCTCATTTACCTAACCTATCCATATCCATTTGTAAATTTCTTATTACAAAGAACAGCATAGCACAGGAACAGGCCCTTCGGCCCACCAAGTCTGTGCCGACACAGATGCCTCTCTAATATACTATTTTTTTACCTCTACATGGTCCATATCCCTCTATTCTCTGCCTATTCATGTATCTATCCAGATGCCTCTTGAACATTGTTATAGAATCTGCTTCCACCACCTCCTCCTGCAGCGCGTTCCAAGCATTCACCCCCCTCTGTGTGAAAAACTTGCCCCTTACATCTCTTTGAAACCTTCCCCCTCTCACCCTCAACCTATGCCCCCCGAGTAATTGACCCTTCGACCCTGGGAAAAAGACTCTGACTGTCCACTCCATCCAAGTCTGTCATAATCTTGTAAACCTCTATCAGGTTCCCCCCTCATCCTCCGACGCTCCAATGAAATCAATCCACGTTTGTTCAACCTTTCTTCATAGTTCACGTCCTCCAAACCAGGCAACATCCTGGTAAATCTCTTCACTCTTTCCAATGCATCAACATCCTTCCAGTAGTGTGGCGACCAGAATTGTACACAATACTCCAAATGCGGCCTAACCAAAGTCTTATACAGCTACAACATGATTTTTCAATTCCTATACTCAACGCCCCGACCAATGAAAGGCCAGCATGCCATACACCTTCTTGATTACCTTGTCCACCTGAGTGCCATCTTCAGGGAAGTGTGGATCTGCACACCTAGATCCCTCTGTATGCTAACATTTCTATGGGCTCTATCGTTTATTGTATACTTTCCTTCTGCAGTAGTCCTTCCAAATCGCATCACCTCACATTTGTCCGGGTTAAATTCCATCCGCCATCTTTCGGCCCAGGTCTCCAGCTGATTTATATCCTGCTGTATCCTCTGACAATCCTCCTCACTATCCGCTACTCCCCCAATTTTTGTATCATTTGCAAATTTACTAATCAGATCATCTACATTTTCCTCCCAATCATTTATGGAAATTACAAACAGAGGCCCCAGCACTGATCCTTGTAGAACGCCGCTTGTCACAAACCTCCAGATAGGAAAGTACCCTTCCACTGCTACTCTCTGCTTTCTATCCCCAAGCCAGTTTTGTATCCATCTTACCAGCTCACCTCGGATCCCATATGACTTCACCTTCTGTATCAGCCTGCCATGAGGAACCTTATCGAAGGCTTTACTAAAGTCCGTGTATACAACATCCACTGCCCTGCCCTGGTCTACTTTCCTTCCTCAAAGAACTCAATCAAGTTTGTGAGACACGACTTCCCCTTCACAAGACCATGCTGCCAATCACTAATAATCTTTTCCGGATGTGTGTACATCCTGTCCCTAAGAATCTTCTCCAATAATTTCCCCACCACTGATGTGAGGCCCACAGGCCTGTAATTTCCCGGGTTCTCTCTTCTGCCCTTCTTAAACAGAGGAACAATGTTAGCTACTCCCCAATCCTTTGTTACCTCTCCTGTGGCTAAGCAGGCTACAAAGATTTTGGGCAAGGTATCAGCAATTTCTTCCCTCGTCTCTCTCAGTATTCTGGGATAGACCCTATCTGGCTCTGGGGACTTGTCCACTTTAATGTTTTTCAAAACCTCCAATACCTCCTCCCTTTTTATCTCAACATGTCCTAGAATGTCAACATCCTCCTTTCTACACTCACCATCCACCACATCCTTCTCCTTTGTGAATACTGATGCAAAATACTCGTTAAGGACCTCACCCACCTCATCTGGCTCCACATACAATTTCCCTCCACTGTCATTGAGTGGACTTACTCTTTCCTTAGCTACCCTCCTCCTCCTTATATACGCATAAAAAGCCTTGGGATTCTCCTTAATCCTTCACGCTGGCTGTTGGGAGGTCTGTAGTACAACCCCAACAATGTGATTGCACCGCTCCTGTTCCTGAGTTCTACCCAGATGGCCTCACTGCATGATCCCACCAAGATGTCCTCCCTCTGTACAGACATCTTCCCTAATCAGTAAAGCAACACCCTCACCTCTTTTGTCACCCTCTCTATCTTGCCTGAAGCATCTAAATCCTGGAATGCTAAGCTGCCAATCCTGTCCTTTCATCCAAGTCTCTGCAATTGCCACAACAACATAATTCCATGTAGTAATCCAAGTTTTAAATTCATCCGCCTGAAACAGCTACCTAGAGTTTCTGTTCGGTTGCTTTGGAGACGCTGAGGTTCTCATGGGCCTTTTACGGGGTAGATGATGAGAGGTTGTTTCCCTTTGTGGGAAAATCTAGCACCAGACGGCAAAATCTCAGAATAAGGGGGTCACCCATTTAAGACAGAGATGAGAACGAATTTCTTCTCGGAGGGTAGTGAATCTGTGGAACTATTTACCGTAGAGGGCGGTATGGGCTGGGTCGTTAAGTAGGTTCAAGGCTGAAATAGAGATTTTTAATCAGTGAGGAAATTAGGGTAGTGGGGATAAGGTGGGAAAGTGGAGATGAGGATTATCATATCAGATCAGTCATGATCTCGATGGGCTGAATGGCCTACTACTGCTCCTCTGTCTTGTAGCTCTCTGTGCACTATTTACCTGAAGTCAGCCGAAGCATCGAAAGGATCTCAGAATTTTAACCGTAAATTGTATTTGGTACAACTTGATTATCAATTTCCACACAGCAAACTCCCACAAATAGCAAAATGATAACGAGCAGACAATCTGTTTCTGCAATGTCTATTGAAGGATAAATATTGACCAGGACACTGGGGAGAACTCCTCTGACGAAGGGTCATCCAGACTCGAAATGTTGGCTCTATTCTCTCTTCACAGATGCTTTTAGATCTGCTGAGATTTTCCAGCATTTTCTGTTTTTTGTTTCAGATTCCAGTATCCGCAGTATTTTACTTTTAAGGTAGATAGTCAACGTCTTTTCCCAAAGGTAGGGGAGTCTAAAACTAGAGGGCATAGGTTTAAGGTGAGAGGGGAGAGATACAAAAGGGGCCATCTTTTTCACTCAGAGGGTGGTAAGTGTCTGGAACAAGCTGCCGGAGGTAGTAGTAGAGGCGGGTACAATTTTGTCTTTTAAAAAACATTTAGACAGTCACATGGGTAAGATGGGCTATGGGATATGGGCCAATGGCGGGCAATTGGGACTAGCTTAGTGGTAAAAGCTGGGCGGCATGGACAAGTTGGGCCGAAGGGCCTGTTTCCATGTTGTAAACCTCTATGACTCTAGAAATGGGACTAACTGTGTACATTTCTCAAGAGAGCCAGATGGTCTAATGTGCTGAGTGGCATCTTTCTGTGCTCAAAAAATCCATGGTTCCATCAGCATTAATGAGGAATGCACAGAACTTACAAATAGCTTTAATCAGTTCTGCACTGGGTGACATTGCAGCATGTTTGGAATACTGTGTGTTTCAGACAAGGTGAAAGACCTGTAACGTTAGGTGCCATAACCAATCCAATTTGTCCCCATCTATTATCTGCAGGTATCCCGCCACATGATCTGCCCCTTGCTGAATATGATGCAGGCTTTGCACAGACAGACCCAGGACCTGATGCTGCTCTTGGAGAGGAAAGACGCAGAGATTCTCGACTACAAGGAAAATGGCGCTATGCTCAGTAGAGGTGAGGACCTTTTGTGGTAATCTGTACCAAGGATCTGAATAAATAAACATAGAAACATAGAAAAAACTACAGCACAAACAGGCCCTTCGGCCCACAAGTTGTGCCGAACACATCCCTACCTTCTAGACCTACCTATAACCCTCCATCCTATTTTAAGCTCCATGTACTCATCCAGGAGTCTCTTAAAAGACCCTATTGAGTTCGCCTCAAAGGGAGAATTGGAGAGACAGAGAGGAAGACAACCCTCCGGATGGCTCAAGGCACATTCCAGCCAGTGAACTACTTGCAAAGTGTGGTCACTGTTGTAATGGAGGAAACATGGCAGCCAATTTACGCACAGCAAGCTCCCACAAATAACAATGCGCTAATGGCCAGATGATCTGTTTTGTAGATATCTTGATGTGGAGGTGCCGGCGTTGGACTGGGGTGGGCACAGAAAGAAGTCTCACAACACCAAGTTAAAGTCCAACAGGTTTATCTGGTATCACGAGCTTTCGGAGCGTTGCTCCTTCATCCGATGAGTCATAAACCTGTTGGACTTTAACCTGGTGTTGTGAGACTTCTTACTGTAGATACCTTGGTTAAGAGATGAATGTCTGGATACCAGGGAGAACTCTTTTGTTGTACTTCAGAATACTGCTGTGGGACCTTTGTGTCCACCTGAGAGGGAGGACAGAGATCGGTTTAAGCTCCCATTGGAAAGCTCTGCCGATGAGCTCTGCGCGCTCTCGGTATTGGAGTATCGGCTGAGATTGTGTATTCTAGTCCCAGCATGGGACTTGAACCATTGGCACGAGAGTGTCTTCAACTGAGCTACGGCCAACACACTTGTCCAACATGAAAGAGTGGGTGACAAGAGGTGGCAAACCGTTGGCTCCTGGTTGCCATCATGTGGCCTGTGCTGGTATCGCATATGGATGTCAGGCTCCATTAGAAAGACCAAGCTTGCATCATATCGTACCAGTCACATTATCGAAACACCCCGGAGTAGGTGAACACAGTAGCCAATTTATGCAGAACAAACAGTAATCATCTTTGGTTAGTGTTGTTAGGAGGATACATGTGGATAAAATCCTCTCCGTTATCCTCCTAATATGCAGAATAGGGCATACCTGGATTTGCTTCTAAGGTATGTGCAGTGAATTGACCAAAGTCAGGACAACAGCGGAACTGTACAATTGCGTTGATGGGTGACAAGAGGTGGCAAACAGTTGGCTCCTGGTTGCCATCATGTGGCCTGTACTGGTATCGCATATGGATGTCTGCTGACAATTGGGTTTGATTTCCATCCATTCCATCTCTCCATCCCCAGTAAATGAGGGGGCATGCTTAGCCCGGCGGTTAGCAATCTGTCCTCTGGCTCAGAGGATTGTGCGTTTAAGGCCTGCTCCAAAGATTTGAGTGTGTAGTATGGACTAACACTCTCAGTGTCAGAACTGAGCGAGTGCTACACTGTCGGAGGTACCTTCTTTCGATTGAAATGCTTACCAAATTCCTGGTTTGTTTTCTTGGAGAGCTGTTAAAGATCCCTTGACATCATTTTGAAGAAAAGATTGGGAGTTCTCACCAGTGTCCTGGGCGGCATGGTGCCACAGTGGTTAGCACTGCTGCCTCACAGCGCCAGGGTTCGATTCCTGGCTTGGGTCACTGGCTATGCGGAGTCTGCATGTTCTCCCTGTGTCTGCGTGGGTTTCCTCCGGGTGCTCCGGTTTCCTCCCACATTCCGAAAGATGTGCTGGTTAGATGCAATGGCCATGCTAAATTCTCCCTCAGTGTACCCAAACAGGCACTGGAGTGTGGCGACTAGGGGATTTGCAGAGTAATTTCATTGCAGTGTTAATGTAAGCCTATTTGTGACACTAATAAATAAACTTTTAAAAAAACAATATTTATTCCTCATCCGTTGTCACAGAAACAATTTATTTGGCCATTATTACTTGGCTGTGTGTGGGAGCTTGCTCTGCGCAAATTGGCTGCCTCATTTTTGACATCACAGCAGTGACTGCCCTTCAAAAATAATTAATTGCCCGTAAAGCACTTTGAAACAACTTCAGGCTGGGAAAGCTGCTGTATAAATTCTTTTTGCTTCAGTGTTTACTGCAAATATCTGCAATGTGCCAAACATTATCAATATCTTGCTGTTGGAATGAAAATGCTTCAGTTTATCTTTTGGGGTGAGAGAATTGGTGGGATTGTAGATTTAGGGGAAAGTTTAGACTGTTTCCATCCTCAATGTATAGGATGGGATTTTCAACACGCTCCCCCGCTGTGTTATGTGGTGATGGAGGTGGCTGGCCATTGGCCGGCAACAGGATCTTCTGGTTCTACCACCGTTGTCCACGGGTTTGTTGGCACCCTCCAATGCCAGGGAACCCGCAACCGGGGGAGGGGGAGGATCACCATCAGTGGGACCCACCAGAAAATTTCCACCATTGTCTCAAATTCCTCTGTGTGTGTGTCAGTAAACTGGGATGTGGGCCTGAAGAGTGCAGAACAGCCACCCAGAGCACTCTGACCAATTCCCCTGTGGAATAGCTGCTTACCCGTGGAGTGGGCAAGAACTGTCCAGTTTGCTGCTAAGATGATAATGATGGTATCTTCACAAGCAAAGCCGATCCATTTTACTTCATCCCTTCAATAGAAATGAACCACAACATGTGGTTAAGTAAGATCCAGACCAATTTATGGGCTAGAACTTGCTGAAGTGGGTCATCGTAGAATATAGAATAGAATCCCTACAGTGCAGAAGGCCATTCGGCCCATTGAGTCTGCACTGACCACAATTCCACCCAGGCCCTATCCTCATAACCCTCTGCATTTACCCCCTGATACTAAGGGGCAATTTAGCATGGCCAATCCACTTAACCCGCACGTCTTTTGGACCATGGGAGGAAACCGGAGCACCCGGAGGAAACCCACGCAGACACGGGCAGAATGCGCAAACTCCACACAGACGGTGACCCAAGATGGGAATTGAATCCGGGTCCCTGGCACTGTGAAGCAGCAGTGCTAACCACTGTGCTACCGTGCCGTCTTGTGTCAGAGACATTTAGTCAGAATTTTCCTCACCAATTTGGCGGAGATGTACTTGATTGGGACGAGACGATTGTTCGATGATGAGAGGCTGAGTAAATCGGGCCTAAGCTCTCTAGATTTAGAAGAATGAAAGGTGAACTCTTTGAAACATACAAGATTCTGATGGGGCTTGACAGAGTAAACACTGAGAGATTGTCTCCCCTGCTTGGAGAATCTTGATGTGGAGATGCCGGCGTTGGAGAATCTTGAACATGGGGACACAGTCTCGGAATAATGGGCTGAGCATTTAGGACTGAGATGAGGAGAAATTGCTTCACTCAAAGCATTGCGAATCTTTGGAATTCTCTACCCCAGAGGGTTGTGGGATGTTCCATCGCCGAATATATTTAAGGCTGGGACAGATGGCTGTTTGGTGTCTCAGGGAATCAAGGGATGCGACAGGAAAGTGGTGTTGAGGCAGCAGTGACGTGGAGCTGCCGGCGTTGGACTGGGGCGCTCCGAAAGCTAGTGGCGTTTGCTACCAAATAAACCTGTTGGACTTTAACCTGGTGTTGTGAGACTCCTTATTGAAGCAGCAGACCAGCCCTGATCTTATTGAATGGCAGAGCAGGCTTGAGGGGTTGTATGACCTCGTCTTCCCGGTTCTTATATTCTTATGGAATATAATTAATGTTGTAACTTGTTGGAATTGCAATCTAATAATAGCGTAGTGAGGGAAACAGGGCATCTGGGACCATGCTGAAAGAGGGGTCCAACAATTTATCTCCTTAACCAAATGAGATTTAAGGATTGAGAAAGAAACAGAGGAATGGCAGTGAAGAAAACGGGATGTATTAGAATCAAGTTAGATATTTAGGTATCAAAAGAAGAATAGAGGGGAAAAGATTGGATTAAGAGGAGGAATAAAGAGGCAATGTATAAGTAAGAACTTTTAAAAAAATCTCTAAGAATAATTAGATGTGAATAGGAATGGGATTGAACATTTTAAATTGGTTCCTTGGTTGGCTAAATTCAGCTGAATTGATTGGCAGTGTAATCATGTCATTGAATGTTTATTTGTTCGTTTCACAAGTAGACTTACATTAACACTGCAATGAAGTTACTGTGAAAATCCCCTTGTCGCCACACTCCGGTGCCTGTTCGGGGACACTGAGGGAGAATTTAGCATGGCCAATGCACCTAACCAGCATGTCTTTTGGACTGTGGGAGGAAACCAGAGCACCCGGAGGAAACCCATGCAGACACGGGGAGAACGTGCAGACTCCGCACAGACGATGACCCAAGCTGGAAATTGAACCCAGGTTCCTGACGCTGTGAGGCAGCAGTGTGCGACCGTGCCGCCATTTCTGCATTCCTCTACTTCAGGCCTCTTGTGTATCCCT
Source organism: Mustelus asterias (assembly GCF_964213995.1). NCBI lineage: Eukaryota > Metazoa > Chordata > Chondrichthyes > Carcharhiniformes > Triakidae > Mustelus > Mustelus asterias. The sequence goes on from NC_135814.1 coordinate 6,458,280, forward strand.
CATTTCCTTCGCTCTGCCACTGTCCTTTGACTTCCAGGGCCCAAAGTTCTGGAATTCCTCCCTAACGCTCTTTGACTCACTTAAGACGCTTCATAAAACCTATCTCGTCAACCAAGCTTTTGGTCACCTGTGGCTGGGTCTCAAGTATTGTCGGGTGATCAGTCTCTGATGTTAAAAGGCACTCTATAAATGCAAGGTTTTGTTGTACACTGAGATCTCTTGAGTGGGCATTCTCCACCCTCATAACCCACATGTAACAGTGCCTCTGTGGTTATTGACTCTGCCAAGTATTCCTGGCACTCGATGACTCAGCCCTCACATATGGGCAACTTGGCCAAGTCTTCAAGCAATGTTTTCTTAATCGAATTTTTCTGAAGACATCACAAAAAAACTAACTGAAACCCCAGCAAGTGCAGCAGCCCAGTGATGATGCTATTTATTCATCCAGAGGCAACTGCTTCAAACGGAGAATTTGTGAAACTGGTCTCAGAAATTTGATGGAGGTGATTAACTTTGCAAATGGTTTCTGATGAGAGTAAATAAAGAAAAATGATTTTCATTGGTGGTTGGATCACTAACCAGAGGAAACACAGATTTAAGATAATAGTTGAGAAAAAATTAAGAGACCAGGCCATGATGCCCTTCAGCAGTCAAGGGCATTCAGCCTCCGATCTTTGGGTAAGCGTTCTCCAAGGTGGCCTTCAAGACACACGACAACGCAGAATCGCCGAGCAGAAACTGATAGCCAAGTTCTGCACGCATAAGGATGGCCTCAACCGGGATCTTGGGTTCATGTCACACTCCATGTAACTGCCACCATTTGGCCTGGGCTTGTAAAATCCAGCTGACTGTCCTGGCTTGAGACAATTCACACCTCTTTAACCTGCGATTATCCATCTCTCCACTCGCACTGTCTATACCTGTAAAGACTTGATTACCTGTAAAGACTCGCATTCCAACCATTCTTCACATTCCAATCTGTAATTATCTTGTAATTGTGTCTTCGCCTATATATGCCGTTTTTGTGAACCTACCTGTCCACTCACCTGATGAAGGAGCAGCGCTCTGAAAGCTCGTGATTCCAAATAAACCTGTTGGACTTGAACCTGATGTTGTGAGACTTCTTACAACAGTAATTTGGTAACCTAGCTCTGAGTGCAGAAGATGGTCGCCGTGATAATGGAAGATATTGCACTGGCGCAATGGGGGACTGTTGTTCTGAAAATGTAAAATTGTTGTCAAATCCCTCCATGACTTTGCCCCTTCCCTACCTTTGTAATCTCCCCCAGCCCACCAACCCTCAGAGACCTCTGTACTCCACTGACTCTGGTTTCTTGCTCATCCCTGATTTGTTCCATTGGTGGCCACATCTTCAGCTTCCTGGACTCTTAAGCACTGGGACTTTCTACCTAAACCTCTCTGCCTCTCTGCGGCTATTCGAAACTAAGAAGAAACAGGTACAGACGACCTTAAGATACCATCAATCAAGAAGTTAGAGCCGTTTGACCCAGGAATTGAGAACTGTAAGGGTGCATTATGGAGAACCGGCAGGAAAGTGGAGTTGAGGCCAAGGTGAGATCAGCCACGATTGTGTTGAATGGCTGAGCAGGCTCAAGAGGCTGAATTGCCCACTCCTGCTCCTAATTCTTACATTCTTATCTCTTCGTGGCTAACACGGTCACTGCAGAGAAAAAACAAAAGGTGATACTATTCACAGGGCAGGATTTTACATTGTATATATCCTTTTTATTTCTTTAATACTACAAATTAACAGCAATGATCCATCATTCTTTGCTTGCCTGCCTACATTTGCTCCTGAACCGACAACGGTACAGTGATTAGCACTGCTGCCTCGCAGCGCCAGAGACCCGGGTTCAATTCCCGGCTTGGGTCACTGTCTGTGTGGAGTTTGCACGTTCTCCCCGTGTCTGCGTGGGTTTCCTCCGGGTGCTCTGGTTTCCTCCCACAGTCCGAAAGACGTGCTGCTTAGGTGCATTGGCCATGCTAAATTCTCCCTCAGTGTCCCCGAACAGGCACCGGAGTGTGGTGACTAGAGGATTTTCACAGTAACTTCACGGCAGTGTTAATGTAAGCCAACTTGTGACACTAATTAATAAATTTTAACTTTAAGCTTTAAATCCCTCCATGACCTTTCCCCTCCCTATCTCTGTAAGAAGTCTCACAACACCAGGTTAAAGTTCAACAGGTTTATTCGGTAGCACAAGCTATCGGAGCGCTGCTCCTTCATCAGGTGAGTGGACTGATTCACTCACGTGATGAAGGAACAGCACACCGAAAGCTTGTGCTACCAAATAAACCTATTGGACTTTAACCTGGTGTTGTGAGACTTCTTACAGTGCCCATCCCAGTCCAACGCCGGCATCTCCACATCATGGCTCCCTGTCTCTGCTCAGTAACCTCCTCCAGCCCTCCAATCCTCCCAGATCTCTGCACTCCCCCAATTCTGTTCCCTTCAGCATCACCTGATTTAATTCCTCCACCAGGGGCGGCTGTGCCTTCAGCTCCCTGGGCCCCAGGCTCTGGAATTCCCACCCTGCCTCACTCACCTTCTTTAAAATAGCAATCAAAGCCAAACCTCTCTGACCCAGCTTTTGGCCACCTGTCCTGTTACCACCCACTGTGGCTCGATGTCAAATATTGTTTGATAACACTCCCGTGAAGCACCTTGAGACATTTGACAGAGTCGATGGTGCTATATAAATGCAGGTTGTTGTAAACCGCAGTACAGATTGTTTCGGAAGGGTTGACGTAGTTTCTTAGTGCTGCAAAGTTCTTATAATGGAGGGAATCTCTGTGCTACTTGACTCCCTTTTCATGAAAAAAAAAAGCCCTCCAATAGTTATATTTCTGATTAGGCTTCACATCCCTTTATTTGTTTTTCCTGCCTTTCTGTTGGTTTTAAATCCACGTCTGTATTTTTGTTTAAATGCCGAGTGATTTTTTTCTCACCGTCGAGCCTCTTTGTTTAGCTTGACGTGAGGCTGGCTGGAAAGTGTACCCATATAAAAAAACTGACTGGTGACCTCAGTAAATTTGTGACTGGATTGCGATCAAACTGGCTTTGTCTCACCGGACATTGGATTAGTCTAGAAAATGAGCCTGGTGGGAACTTTCTCTCTGCTGTGAGACAGCAATGTTTGGTGCACAGTTGGGAATATTGCCATGTGGATCGTTCTCCCCCCTTCGCTCTACCCCACATCCCTCCTCCCTTTGTTTCCCACCACCACACCTTCCGACACAGTGCAAACTCTGTGCAATGGAATGATTCATCCGCAGTCTGCTGGCACTATTTCCCACTTACACCATGTGGGCGTCACGGTGGCACAGTGGTTAGCACTGCTGCCGCACAGTGGTTAGCACTGCTGCCTCACAATGCCAGGGGCCCGGGTTCGATTCCGGTCTCGGCTCACTGTCTGTGCGGAGTCTGCACATTCTCCCCGTGTCTGCGTGGGTTTCCTCCGGGTGCTCTGGTTTCCTCCCACAGTCCTAAAGATGTGCGGATTAGGTTGATTGGCCATGCTAAATTGACCCTGGTGTCAGGGGGATTAGCCGGGTAAATATGTGGGGTTACGGGAATAGGGCCTGGGTGGGATTGTGGTCGGTGCAGACTCGATGGACGAATGTCCTCCTTCTGCACTGTAGGGATTCTATGATTCTATGTTCTTATGTTCTCATCTAAATGACAGCACCTCTGCCCAACAGTGCAGTGCTCCCTTGGCCTAGATTTGGTGCTGAAGACTTTGGGATAGAAACATAGAAACATAGAAAAACTACAGCACAAAACAGGCCCTTCGGCCCCACAAGTTGTGCCGAACATATCCCTACCTTTGAGGCCTACCTATAACCCTCCATCCTATTAAGTTCCATGTACTCATCCAGGAGTCTCTTAAAAGACCCTATTGAGTTTGCCTCCACCACCACTGACGGCAGCCGATTCCACTCGCCCACCACCCTCTGTGTGAAAAACTTCCCCCTAACATTTCCCCTGTACCTACCCCCCAGCACCTTAAACCTGTGTTCTCTCGTAGCAGCTTTTTCCACCCTGGGAAAAAGCCTCTGAGAGTCCACCCAATCTATGCCTCTCAACATCTTATATACCTCTATTAGGTCTCCTCTCATCCTACGTCTCTCCAAGGAGAAAAGACCGAGCTCCCTCAGCCTATCCTCATAAGGCATGCCACTCAATCCAGGCAACATCCTGGGATGGGGTCTAAACTTGTAACCTTCTAACCCAAAAGCAAGTGAGTTTTAAAAGTTTAAAGTCTAAAGTTCATTTTATTAGTGTCACAGCTAGGCTTACATTAACACCATAGTAAGGGAATAAAAGGACATGGGAAAAGTGCGAGATGATGGAGTTCAGGTAGAAGATCAGCCATGACGTTGAACAGCAGAGCAGGGTTGAATGGCCTAATACAGATCCTATTTCTTATGTTCTGAAGCAATCTTCGTTCCCCTGAGCAGTTATGTGGACAAGACCTTTTGCATAATGTGTAAACTATCTAATGTGTCCCCTTATTGGGATTGTACAATACACATGATAGGATGCACTTGAATTGAGGACAAAGCATGTCAGCAACTCCAGTCCCAATAAGGGAACACATTTCATTGCTATCCAAAAATCTAGTATTCACAGTTGTGAATATATTCTATTGGCTGAGCATCCACAGCTCGCTGGGATGAAGAATTCCAAAGATTCACTGTCCTTTGGATGAAGAAATGTCTCCTCATCTCAGTCCTAAACGGCTAACCCTGCATCCTGAGACTGTGACATCAGACTTTCCAGGGGAAACGGACTCTCGGTGATCGTGCCAAGAAGAATTTTATGAAATCTACTGAAGACGGGACTAATCGGCTGTGACTCCCAGCGAAGATTCAGCTCGGGGGAACCACTCGACCCCAGGGCCAACTGGGGTTTTTTTGTTTTTAAAAGAAATCTCAAGCACTCCCATTTAAGTTGATGCCAGTTGGAGAAAGTTAGTACAGCACTCGCAGGAAGAGCACGCTGTCAGTGATGTTAGACTTGTGAATTTCCTAGAGTTATATCAACTTCCTGGGAGTCGGTTTAGCTCAGTTGGCTGGACGGCTGGTTAGCGATGCAGAGCGATGCCATCAGCGTAGGTTCAATTCCTGTACCGGCCGAGGTTATTCATGAAGACCCCGCCTTCTCAACCTTGCCCTTCGCCTCAGGTATGGTGATCCTCAGGTTAAATCACCACCAGCCAGTTCTCCCCCTCGTTACTTGGGACTGTGGCACCTTTATCTTTTATTTTATACCAAATTACTTTAACTCATTACCTGTTGTATACGCAACCGCGTTGATGTCATCAGGTTATCCTCCAATTTACTGTGACTTACACCACGAGAGCTGTCTGTCACTCTGCGCGTCTTTCTTATCGATCCACGCACGCTTTGTCTGTCAGTCTCCATGCGGTCGGCCTGCGCCCCAGCCGGTCGGCCTGCGCCCCAGCCGGTCGGCCTGCGCCCCAGCCGGTCGGCCTGCGCCCCAGCCGGTCGGCCTGCGCCCCAGCCGGTCGGCCTGCGCCCCAGCCGGTCGGCCTGCGCCCCAGCCGGTCGGCCTGCGCACCAGCCGGTCGGCCTGCGCCCCAGCCGGTCGGCCTGCGCCCCAGCCGGTCGGCCTGCGCCCCAGCCGGTCGGCCTGCGCCCCAGCCGGTCGGCCTGCGCCCCAGCCGGTCGGCCTGCGCCCCAGCCGGTCGGCCTGCGCCCCAGCCGGTCGGCCTGCGCCCCAGCCGGTCGGCCTGCGCCCCAGCCGGTCGGCCTGCGCCCCAGCCGGTCGGCCTGCACTCCTGATGGTCAGTTTGTGTGCTTGTCGGTTGGTTGGGACTGCGTGTCTGTCAGCAGGTGGGTATATGTCTGCGCTCTGTGTTTGTGCTTGACTGAATATGAAAGTGCATGTCTGTGGGTAAGTGCGCACGTGTGTCTGTCCATGAAACAATTCCCTCTCCCCAGCCGAAAACAAATGCGTTATTTTAGCGTGTTTTTTCTGGATGTTTCGAATTGGACATAGTTGATTGGAGAATCCTTCGTATTTACAGGAAAAATATTTGTCTGAGAGCAGTCAAAGTAATATCATTCCTCCGTAAACTACAGTGCTTTGTGTGGGATATGTTGATCTTTCTGTCAGTCAGATTGAATTTTATATGAAAGATTTTTTTCCCCAAAAAGCATGCATACAGTAAAAAGAAATCCTGGGATTAGGTTTACCAAGCTTAGATGTTGTGTGTCAAATGGGCAAGGAAAATCAAAAGAAACTTACCGAGGAACTGTTGATATTGGAGCAGTTGGGTGTTTGCAGTCAGGGGTTCTTGGTACATGTTAGTGCAGCTTGTAGTAGTGTGTGCTGTATAATGTTGATCTTTGTGTCAATCAAGTTGAATTTTAATCAGAATATGATCCAAGAGCCACAGTAGAAACCTGGGGATTAGGTTCGCAGAGTCTGTGTGACTTTACTGTTTGGGTTGCAAAAAGAAAAATGAGAGAAGTGGTTTTGATTTTCTCTCTACCTTCCTCCTCCTCCTCCTTCATCCTTGGGTCTTTGAACCCGATTGTGGGGGTGGGGTTTATATAATCATGAATCACTGCTGCTTATGTTGTAAGAACTCTCCTTTGATGCCTCTCAATTCCTCCGAATGGTTCAGTCAGTAGATCTGCGGGAAAATATGGCACTGGGCCAAGTTTGATCACGAGTTGGCTGTTCTCAGCCGAGGTGGCTTGGAATCATTTAAGTAACTCTCTATGCCCCGGGCTGTGAAGGGGTAGGTGGAAGAGGGAGCTAGCCATTGACCTATGCTTTTGAATGCTCTCCGGTGGCTCCTGCTGGATTGCAAGTCATACCGCACCTTCAATGACCTCAGAATGTCCCAAATTGCTTTGCAGGCAAGTTACAAAAAGTGTATGGATTCTGAGGATGTGAGCATCACTGGCGAGGTCAGCATTTGTTGCCCTCCCCTTCTCCCTGGAGAAGGTGGCAATGAACCACCTTCTTGAACAGCTTCAGTGCACGTAGTGTAGGTACACCCACAGTGCTGTTAGAGAGGGAGTTCCAAGATTTGGCCCAATGATGATGAAGGAATGGTGATATGGTTCAGAGGTAGGATGGTGTGTAGCTTGCAGGGGAACTTGCAGAACATGCATCTGCTGCCCTTGTCCTTCTAGATAGTAGAGTCACAGGTTTGGAAGGTGCTGTAAAAGGAGCCTTGATGAGTTGCTGCAGTGGGTCTTGTAGATGGTGCACTGTGCACTACCACTGTGTCAGTGGTGGAGGGAGTGAACGTTTACGGTGGTGAATGGGGTGCCAATCAAAGGGACTGCTTTACCCTGGATGGTGTCAAGCTTCTTGAGTATTGAGCTTTACTCATCCAGGCAATTGGGGAGTATTCCATCACAATCCTGACTTGTGCCATCTGGAGATATTTTGGAGAGACTGGAGGTGAGTAACTTGTCGCAGAATGTACTCACTGTTGTAAATTTGGGCACTGCAAGGCTTCATAAGTGTAAGTTCTTGTGTTCTTGCTCTGTTGTAGCCCTTCAAGGTCCTACACATGAGCCAAGCCCATTGGTTACTCATCAGCAGCTCCCTTGGGTTCTGGTCCTTAAAGAACATAAGAACTAGGAGCAGGAGTAAGCCATCTGGCCCCTCGAGCCTGCTCCGCCATTCAATAAGATCATGGCTGATCTTTTCGTGGACTCAGCTCCACTTACCCGCCTGCTCACCATAACCCTTAATTCCTTTACTGTTCAAAAATTTGCCTTAAAAACATTCAATGAGGTAGCCTCAACTGCTTCACTGAGCAGGGAATTCCACAGACTCACAACCCTTTGTGTGAAGAAGTTCCTCCTCAACTCAGTCCTAAATCTGCTTCCCCTTATTTTGAGGCCATGCCCCCGAGTTCTAGTTTCACCCGCCAGTGGAAACAACTTCCCTGCTTCCATCTTATCTATTCCCTTCATAATCTTGTATGTTTCTATAAGATCTCCCCTCATTCTTCTGAATTCCAATGAGTATAACCCTTACTGTGTATTTCCAGCATCTTCTGTGCGTATCTCAGAGTTCCTCCTGGTGGTAGTTTGTTTGTCTCTGCCCTGGTTCATTGACCTGAAATATCTTCATTATTTTGTTTCACATATTTTCAATTGAACTGAAGCTGCAGGGTGATTTCCAAGTGATGATTTCTATCCTTTTGTATGTCCAGATCGCTTGGAGACCAAGACTTTCAACGCAGAGGAGTTTAAAGACAGGTTTCTTGCAGAGGTAAGGATTGGTCCCTTGGGTGTACTTGGGCAGAGGTGGAACTGTGTGGAATGGTTATTTATTGCGAGTTGCCTGGGGCTCCTTGTGTCACACAGGTAATGTGCTCCACCATGCAGTACCTCACTGCTCTTCACCCCCCGATGACAGCACAACATTGAGCATGACATGCAGCATAAGCACCTTGTGACCAGACAGCAGGAAGTTTCCTGATCTGTGTGTGTGTGGGGAGATTGGTTGTTCCCTGAAGAAACTCACTCAGGCATTCAGAGTACATTCGGGATTCACGGTGTTAAACCCGTTGATGCCTTGAAGGTGAGGGAGGAATGTTGGGATGGATGGCGCCTTCCCATAAGCCGTTTCAGAGTTTTGCTGAGTTGCATAGAATACAGCAGAGACTGGCCCTATAGTAAAGGCAAAGTACTGCAGATACTGCTGGCAATCTGAAATAAAAACCAAAAATGCTGGAAATACTCAGCGGGTCTGGCAGCATCTGTGGAGTTTGGTTTTTGAGTCGAGTACGTTTCCTTAGCACAGTTTTGATTTGATCTTGATTTGATTTATTATTGTCACATGTATTGGTATACAGTGAAAAGTATTGTTTCTTGCAAGCTGTACAGACAAGGCATACTGTTCATAGAGAAGGAAAGGTGAGGGTGCAGAATGTACTATTTACAGTCATAGCTAGGGTGTAGAGAAACATCAACTTCATGTGGTCCATTCGAAAGTCTGACGGCAGCAGGGAAGAAGCTGTTCTTGAGTCGGTTGGTACGTGACCTCAGACTTTTGTACTTTTTTCCCAACCGAAGAAGGTGGAAGAGAATATGTGCGGGGTGTGTGGGGTCCTTGAATATGCTGGTTGCTTTGTTGAAGCAGTGACAAGTGTAGACAGAGTCAGTGGATGGGAGGCTGGTTTGCGTGATGGACTGGGGTTCATTCACGACCCTTTGTAGTTTCTTGTAGTCTTGGGCAGAGCAGGAGCTATACCAAGCTGTGATACAACCAGAAAGAATGCTTTCTATGGTGCATCTGTAAAAGTTGGTGAGAGTCGTAGCGGACATGCCAAATTTCTGTAGCTTCCGACGGAAGTAGAGGCATTGGTGAGCTTTCTTAACTATAGTGTCAGAGTTTAGATTTGATTTGATTTGATTTATTATTGTCACATGTATTGGTATACAGTGAAAAGTATTGTTTCTTACTTGCAATGCAGACAAAGCATACTGTTCATAGAGAAGGAAAGGAGAGAGTGCAGAATGTAGTGTTACAGTCATAGCTAGGGTGTAGAGAAAGATGGAGGGACCAAGACAGGTTGTTGGTGATTTGGACACCGAAAAACTTGAAGCTTTCGACCATTTCCAATTCATCCCCATTGATGTAGACAGGGGCATGTCCTCCACTACACTTCCTGAAGTCTATGAATATCCCCTTAGTTTTGTTGACATTGAGGGAGAGATTATTGTTGTTGCATCAGTTCACCAGATTCTCTATCTCACTCCTGTACTCTGTCTTGTCATTGTTTGAGATCCGTCCCACTATGGTGGTGTCATCAGCAAACTTGGAAATCGAGTTGAAGGGGAATTTTTGAAGAACAGTCATATTCAACATAGAAAATGGCCATTTGGAAACCAACCTCTTTCCTTATTTAAGGAAAAAGAGAAAGTTTACTAGACTAATAGATGGAATGGAGGGTTGTCTTATGAGGAATGATTGGACAGGCTAGGGCTTATATCTACCAGAGTTTAGAAGGATAAGAGGTAACTTGATCGAAACCTTTAGGATCCTGAGGGGTATTGACAGGGTGGATATGGAGAAGATGTTCCCTTTTGTGGGAGAATCTGGAATTAGGGGTCACTGTTTAAAAATAAGGGATCATCTAATTAAGACAGAGATGAGGAGAAATAATTTCTCTGAGGGTGGTGAGTCTCTGGAACCCTCTTCCTCAAAGGGCAGTGGAAGCAGAGTCTTTGGATATTTTTAAGGCAGAGCGAGATGGGGGGGGGGGGGGGGGGGGGGGGGGCGGGGTAGATGCAAGGTTAAAATCAGATCAACCATGATCTTGTTGAATGGTGGGACAGGCTTGAGGGACCGAGTGGCCTACTCCTGCTCCTAATGTGTATGTTTATGGCAATATTTATGTTGCACACAAGCCTCATCTCTATTTACTTCAGCTCAACATGTCAACTTAAACTTCTACTGAGACTGAGTAGACTGGGACTATACTCATTGGAATTTAGAAGAATGAGGGGGAATCTTATAGAAACATATAAGATTATGAAGGGAACAGATAAGTTAGAAGCAGTGAGGTTGTTTCCACTGGCGGGTGAAACCAGAACTAGGGAGCACGGCCTCAAAATAAGGGGGAGCAGATTTAGGACTGAGTTGAGGAGGAACTTCTTCACACACAGGGATGTGAATCTGTGGATTTCCCTGCCCAGTGAAGCAGTTGAGGCTACCTCAATGAATGTTTTTAAGGCAAGGATAGATAAATTTTTGAACAGTAAAGGAATTAAGGGTTATGGTGAGCGGTAAGTGGAGCTGAGTCCATGAAAAGATCAGCCATGATCTTATTGAATGGCGGAGCAGGCTCGAGGGGCCAGATGGCCTACTCCTGCTCCTAGTTCTTATGTTGTTATGTTTTTATTTAGTCCTTTCTACCTTGTATTTATTTAATTTCTCCTTAAATATATCTCATGTTACTCACCTTAACCTCTCCCTATGGCAGTGGCTTCCACATCCTAACCACAGTCTGAGTAAAGAAGCTCCTCCTGAATTCCAGAATGGATGAAATCTTATTCTAAATCTTATATTTTATAGACTCTAGTTTTGGACTCTCCCAAAAATGGGAACAGCTTTTCGATTTTTACCCCTCAAACCTTTTCATAATTTTAATGGCCACTATCCAGTCACCCTTCATTGTTTTCTATAGGAAGAACCTCCAACCTGTTCAGTCTTTCCCAATAGTTGTACCCCCTCCATTCTGGTATCATCCTAATAAATCTTTTCTACAGTATCTCCAGTACCTTCATATCCTTTAGATAATATGGAGACCAGAACTGTGCTCAGCACTCAGAGTGAGGTCTGGGCGGCATGGTGGCACAGTGGTTGGCACTGCTGCCTCACAGCGCCAGGGACCCTGGTTCGATTCCCGGCTTGGGTCATTGTCTGTGTGGGTTTCCTTCGGGAGCTCCGGTTTCCTCCCACAGTCCAAAGATGTAAGGTGAGAGGGGAGAGATATAAAAGGGTCTAGAGGGGCAATTCTTTCACACAGAGGGTGGTGAGTGTCACGAGCTACCAGAGGTAATAGTAGAGACGGATGCAAGTTGTCTTTTAAAAAGCGTTTAGAAGTTACGTGGGTAAGATGGGTATAGAGGGATATGGGCCAAACTAGGGCAATTGGGACTAGCTTAGTGGTTAAAAAAGGGGCGGCATGAACAAGTTGGACCGAAGGGCCTGTTTCCATGCTGTAAACTTCTATGACTCTATGTGCGGATGAGGTGGATTGGCCATGCTAAATTGCCCCTTAGTGTCAGGGGGACTAACTAGGGTAAATGTATAGGGTTATGGGGATAGGGCCTGGGTGGGATTGTGGTTGGTGTAGACTCGATGGGCCAAATGGCCTCCTTCCGCACTGTAGGATTCTACGATTCTATGAAGGTCCAACATAAGTTCAACGTCTTTGCTTTCCTGTTCTATTTCTCGAGAAATGAACTCCTCTCCATTTTTGTGATTGGTTTTACCTCCTTCGCCACAGCTAATGATCTGTCAGTCTGCGCTTCAAGATCCCCTTGTGCCTTTACCTCACTCAGATCAGGTGGCTTCCCTTAATCCTCTTACCAAAAACACAGCGCCTCGCACAAATAAAGCATTTCTTTTCAAAGGAGGGAGGAGGAATGGATTGTGCTCATTACTGAGCACACAACCACAAACCACAAAGCATGGCCAGTCTCATCCTCCGGCTGTGCTTTGTGCCAGGAGTGTGGGGTGGTAATTACACAGAAGTGCTACTGAGCTAAAGCCATGCTGAATTGAATGAAATCTGTGTTCTGTTTATGTGTGTCGTATCCTTCAGAGGGCTGCTCCACACATTGAAACATGGGATGGAATGGTAGGGTTGCCTTGTCTGGTCCCCATGGTGATGACGGCACTCGTGTGTTTGTTTCCCTGATGTCTGTTGTTACATATGCTGTTTTTTGGTGCTTCTGAAAGTAAGGGAACGTATTAGCAAAGTAAGTTCCTTTTCATAAGAACATAAGAACATAAGAAATAGGAGCAGGAGTAGGCCATCTAGCCCCTCGAGCCTGCCCCGCCATTCAATAAAATCATGGCTGATCTGAAGTGGATCAGTTCCACTTACCCGCCTGATCCCTATAACCCCTAATTCCCTTTCCGATCAGGAATCCATCTATCCGTGATTTAAACATATTCAACGAGGTAGCCTCCACCACTTCAGTGGGCAGAGAATTCCAGAGATTCACCACCCTCTGAGAGAAGAAGTTCCTCCTCAACTCTGTCCTAAACTTACCCCCCTTTATTTTGAGGCTGTGCCCTCTAGTTCTAGTTTCCTTTCTAAGTAGAAAGAATCTCTCCATCTCTACCCTATCCAGCCCCTTCATTATCTTATAGGTCTCTATAAGATCCCCCCTCAGCCTTCTAAATTCCAACGAATACAAACCCAATCTGCTCAGTCTCTCCTCATAATCAACACCCCTCATCTCTGGTATCAACCTGGTGAACCTTCTCTGCACTCCCTCCAAGGCCAATATATCCTTCCGCAAATAAGGGGACCAATACTGCACACAATATTCCAGCTGCGGCCTCACCAATGCCCTGTACAGATGCAGCAAGACATCTCTGCTTTTATATTCTATCCCCCTTGCGATATAGGCCAACATCCCATTTGCCTTCTTGATCACCTGTTGCACCTGCAGACTGGGTTTTTGCGTCTCATGCACAAGGACCCCCAGGTCCCTCTGTACAGCAGCATGTTTTAATTTCTTTCCATTTTCAGGCATCAAACACTCCCAGGACGGGTACAGCATGGAGTTAGATACAGAGTAAAGCTCCCTCTACACTGTCCCCATCAAACACAGTAAGAAGTCTCACAACACCAGGTTAAAGTCCAACAGGTGTATTTGGTAGCACAAGCCACTAGCTTTCAGAGCACTGCCTCTTCACCTGATGAAGGAGCAGCGCTCCGAAAGCTAGTGGCTTGTGCTACCAAATAAACCTGTTGGACTTTAACCTGGTGTTGTGAGACTTCTTACTGTGTTTACCCCAGTCCGACGCCGGCATCTCCATACTATCAAACACTCCCAGGACAGGTACAGCATAGGGTTAGATACAGAGTAAAGCACCCTTGACATTGACTCCATCAAACATTCCCAGGACAGGTACAGCACAGGGTTAGATACAGAGTAAAGCTCCCTCTACACTGTCCCCATCAAACACTCCCAGGACAGGTACAGCATGGGATTAGATACAGAGTAAAACTCCCTCTACACTGTCTCCATCAAACACTCCCAGGACAGGCACAGCATGGGATTAGATACAGAGTAAAACTCCCTCTATACTGTCCCCATCAAGTATTCACAGGATAGGAACAGCAAGGGTTAGTTGCATTGTAATACTCTCTCCCTGCCCTGTTCTGTCAAGCAAGGGAATGTATTAGCAAAGTAAGTTCCTTTTCAGGCATATCGAGTCTGCACCGACCATAATCCCACCCAGGCCCTATCCCCATACATTTACCCTAACTAGTGGCCCTGACACTAAGGGGCAATTTAGCATGACCACTTCTCCTCACCCGCACATCTTTGGACTGTGGGAGGAAACCAGAGCACCTGGAGGAAACCCAAACATGCAAACTCCACACAAACAGCGACCCCAGCCGGGAATTGAACTCGTGTCCCTGGCGCTGTGAGGCAGTAGTGCTAACCACTGTGCCACCCACGATAAATATTGTCAATGTTGTAATGTAGGAAAAGTGACAACCCATTTGTGCACAACGAGCTCCACAAACCAGTGGGAGAAGAGCCAGGTTTTCTGTCTCCTGATGTTGATTGAGGGCCAGTCTGCTCTCCTTCAGAGTTGTGCCGTGGGATTGTTTAATTCTCCCTTTGCGGGCAGACAGGACCATGGTTTAATGTTTCATCCCAACTGACGGGACCTCCGGCTGTGCAGTATTCCCTTGGTACTGGCCCTTGGACTGTCAGCCTGGATTATGTGGCCGAGACTCACCAGTGGGATTTGGAACATGTGACTTCCTGGTTCAGAGGTGAGAGCGATATCAGGATGTTGCTCTTCATTCAAGGAGTGATTTAGGATATAGAGAGAGTCTCTGGATATGATGCCAAAGGTGAAAACCGGAGAACAATGTTACAGAGCATTGGAAAACCAGGTCAGGAAACTGCTAGGCTTTTGGATGAAGTAAATGATCTACCTCGTCCATACTAATCTTATACTTTGATGCTCAGTCCCCTCAGCACTTGTGCCTGAAGGTTAGATTTTCTTGATATTCATTCACGGGATGTGAGTGTCGCTGGCGGGGCCAGCATTTATTTTCCTATCCCTCATTGCCCTTGAACTGAGTGTCTCGCTCGGCCATTTCAGGCGGCAGTTGGCACCCAGGTTGATAGGGTTGTTAAGAAGGCGTACGGTGTGTTAGCTTTTATTGGTAGCGGGATTGAGTTTCGGAACCATGAGGTCATGTTGCAGCTGTACAAAACTCTGGTGCGGCCGCACTTGGAGTGTTGCGTACAGTTCTGGTCGCCGCATTATAGGAAGGATGTGGAAGTGTTGGAAAGGGCGCAGAGGAGATTTACCAGGCTCCGGGAAGTGTAGACAGAGTCAATGGATGGGAGGCTGGTTTGCGTGATGGACTAGGCTTCATTCCTGACCCATTGTAGTTTCTTGCGGTCTTGGGCAGAGCAGAGATGAGGGGTGTTGATTATGAGGAGAGACTGAGCAGATTGGGTTTGTATTCGTTGGAATTTAGAAGGCTGAGGGGGGATCTTATAGAGACCTATAAGATAATGAAGGGGCTGGATAGGGTAGAAATGGAGAGATTCTTTCCACTTTGAAAGGAAACTAGAACTAGATGGCCTAACGGAGGGTCAGAGGGCGGCACGGTAGCACAGTAGGGCGGCACGGTAGCACAGTGGTTAGCACTGCTGCTTCACAGCTCCAGGGTCCCGGGTTCGATTCCCGGCTCGGGTCACTGTCTGTGTGGAGTTTGCACATTCTCCTCGTGTCTGCGTGGGTTTCCTCCGGGTGCTCCGGTTTCCTCCCACAGTCCAAAGATGTGTGGGTTAGGTTGATTGGCCAGGTTAAAAAATTGCCCCTTAGAGTCCTGGGATGTGTAGGTTAGAGGGATTAGCGGGTAAAATATGTGGGGGTAGGGCCTGGGTGGGATTGTGATCGGTGCAGACTCGATGGGCCGAATGGCCTCCTTCTGCACTGTAGGGTTTCTATGATTTCTATGATTTCAACCACATTGCTGTGGCTCTGGAGTCACCTGTAGGCCAGACTGGGTAAGGACAGCAGATTTCTTTCCCAGATGGGTTTTTCAAACAATCGATGATAGTTGTCATGGTCACCATGACTGAAACGAGCTTTATATTCCAGATTTTATTAATTGAATTTAAATTCCACCAGCTGCCGTGATGGGATTTGAACCCGTGTCCCCAGAGGCATGAGCCTGGGCCACTGGATTACTAGCCCAGTGTTTACAACTGAGCCACTGTCACTCGTGAAAGAAACCACTGTTGCTCCAGCCTCCACCTGCGGCTCCCACTTTCAACTGGAAACCTGGGCTAAGCTTTAGATTTCCGCCCGATGTTCCTCATCAACATAGAACATTACAGCGCAGTACAGGCCCTTCGGCCCTCGATGTTGCACCGACCAGTGAAACCAATCTTAAAGCCCATCTAACCTACACTATTCCAATATCATCCATATGTTTACCCAATGACCATTTAAATGCCCTTAATGTTGGCGAGTCCACTACTGCTGCAGGCAGGGCATTCCACGCCCTTACTACTCTCTGAGTGAAGAACCTACCTCTGACATTTGTCCTATATCTATCTCCCCTCAATTTAAAGCTATGTCCCCTCATGCTAGCCAACACCATCCGAGGAAAAAGGCTCTCACTATCCACCCTGTCTAATCCTCTGATCATCTTGTATGCCTCTATTAAGTCACCTCTTAACCGTCTCTCTAACGAAAACAACCTCAAGTCCCTCAGCCTTTCCTCATAAGACCTTCCACCATACCAAGCAACATCCCTAGTAAATCTCCTCTGCACCCTTTCCAATGCTTCCACAACCTTCCTATAATGCGGCGACCAGAACTGTACGCAATACTCCAAGTGCGGCCGCACCAGAGTTTTGTACAGCTGCAACATGACCTCCTGGCTCCGAAACTCAATCCCTCTACCAATAAAAGCTAACACTCCGTTCTTAACAACCCTATCAACCTGGGTGCCAACTTTCAGGGATCTATGCACATGGACACCGAGATCTCTCTGTTCATCCACACTACCAAGTATCTTACCATTAGCCCAGTACTCTGTAGTCCTGTTACTCCTTCCAAAGTGAATCACCTCACACTTTTCCGCATTGAACTCCGTTTGCCACCTCTCAGCCCAGCACTGCAGCTTATCTATGTCCCTCTGTAACCTGCAATAACCTGCCGCACTGTCCACAGCTCCACCGACTTTAGTATCATCCGCAAATTTACTAACCCATCCTTCTACACTCCCATCCAGGTCATTAATAAAAATGACAAACAGCAGTGGCTCCAAAACAGATCCTTGCGGTACACCACTAGTAACTGAACTCCAAGATGAACATTTCCCATCTACCACCACCCTCTGTCTTCTACAGCTAGCCAATTCCTGATCCAAACTATCTCATAAAGGCCTAAGGCATCCCGTCTCCCCCTCCCATCCGGCCCGTAGTCTAGCCCCTCTGCAGCTCTGTAATCTCCTCCAGCCCACCATCCTTCCAAGATCTCTGCATTCCTCCAATTCTGTGCTCTTGCACATAACTGCTGTACCATTGTGCCTTCAGTTGCCTGGGCCCTAAGCTCTGGAATTCCTTCCCGAAAGCTCTCCGCCCTCTTTCTCAGAGGGCGCCATCTGTTCACGCCCTGCCGCTGCTGCAAGCGAGGACGGAGGATTTGGCGCCCAGCCAAATTTCCACTCACTGCATTGGGACCAGAAAATCCCACCAGTGTGAACGGCCGTAAGATTCCACCCGCCGTCTCTAAAACACACCTTAAAATCTATCTCTTTGACCACTCACCTGTGCCTTTATCTCCTTGTGTATCAAGTTTTAGAATCCATAGAATCCCTACAGCGCAGAAGGAGGCCATTCGGCCCATCGAGTCTGCACCGACCGCAATCCCACCCAACCCCTATCCCTGTAACCCCACGTATTTACCCTGCTAGCCCCCCTGACACTAAGGGGCAATGTTTAGCACGGCCAGTCAGCCTAACCTGCACAGCTTTGGACTATGAGAGGAAACCGGAGCACCTGGAGGAAACCCATGCAGACACGGGGAGAATGTACAGACTCCACACAGACAGTGACCCAAGCTGGGATTCGAACCCAGGTCCCTGGTGCTGTGAGGCAGCAGTGCTAACCACTGTGCCACCCATAGTTCGATTATGCGCCTGTGAAGCAGTTTGGGATGTTTTACTGAGTTAAAGACGCTATTGAAATACTAACTGTGTTGGTTTTGCTGTGACAAGCTGACATGCACCTGCTCCTGAGTTTAGTATTCCTTTGTATGAAAAAGAATTAAATGGTGGACTCGGAATTCCTGAAGCAGGATATCAGTAAACTGAGGTAAAGCTGGGAATGGAAGTTAAAGAAAGTTAAAGAAGTTAGACTTATATTACTTGTCACGTCCTCAGGATGTTCCAAAGCACTTTACTACCTCTGAAGCTGTTTTGAACTGTTGTAATATAGGAAACACAGCTGCCAATTTGCACACAGCAAGATCCCATAAAGAGCAGTGTGAGGTTATCTGGGCAGTCTGTATTTTCAATAACGGTGATCAAGGGGCAAACATTAACCATGCTCCGAGGAAGAATAACTTTGCTATCCGTTAAAGTAGAACTCTGCAATCCTCCAGAGAGTGGAATTTATCGTGTAAATTGAGTCTCTGTCCATGTATGCCCTGTTTGTGAACACAACTCTTCACTCACTTGAAGAAGGAGCAACACTCTAAAAGCTTGTGCTACCAAGTAAACCTGTTGAACTTTAACCTGGTGTTGTGAGACTTATTATCATAGAATAGAAACCCTACAGTGCAGAAGGAGGCCATTCGGCCCATCGAGTCTGCACCGACCACAATCCCACCCAGGCCCTACCCCCACATATTTACCCGCTAATCCCTCTAACCTACGCATCTCAGGGGCAATTTTAACCTGGCCAATCAACCTGACCCGCACATCTTTGGACTGTGGGAGGAAACCGGAGCACCCGGAGGAAACCCACGCAAACACGAGGAGAATGTGCAAACTCCACACAGACAGTGACCCGAGCTGGGAATCGAACCCAGGACCCTGGAGCTGTGAAGCAGCAGTGCTAACCACTGTGCTACCGTGCCGCCCTATCCTCCAGTGAGAGCTGACAAGGACCTCAGCTTTCCAATAGTATGCCTCTGATAGAACAATGAACAATACAGCACAGGAACAGGCCCTTCGGCCCTCCAAGCCCGTGCCGCTCCCTGGTCCCTGATAGGCAGACAATTCCAGAATTACTTTGCCAAATTCATCATCGTCTTTTCCAATTTTTTTTTCTCTCTTAAATATCACAGGAAAGTTTAATTTAACAATTTGATAGGTCCTGCAGAAGATTAGCTCTTTGTCGCATCACCAACTCCACCATCAGAGGGCACCAGTGCCTTTAAATATATTGACTCACTTGCAGCCTCTAGTGGCAGCGGTTGACAATGCATTTCTTTCTCAACCTGTCCTTTTAATAATTTTAAGGCTATGTACCTGTATGATATCTTGTGAATGTTAGCTTTACTATAAAGTAACTGAGAGTCCATGTGCGTTTTATTTTCAGCCATTTTCATTTCCACTGATTTTTTTTTT
Source organism: Mustelus asterias (assembly GCF_964213995.1). Taxonomy (NCBI): domain Eukaryota; kingdom Metazoa; phylum Chordata; class Chondrichthyes; order Carcharhiniformes; family Triakidae; genus Mustelus; species Mustelus asterias. Next base: position 6,477,671 of record NC_135814.1, read on the forward strand.
AATGAGAAAGGAGATATAATATTTTTGATCAAGCAGTGAAAGTTGGTGAAATCATTGTGGAAGCTATCTGGGAAGAGAGCAAACATGTGATAATCATGCCTGCTTAGAAAACCTGTGCTTTATAACTTTTCCCAGCTAGTTCCTCTACCTCTCTCCTCGCCACTGATGTAACCGAAGCTTCCACTTTAAATGAAAACATTCTACATCAAGAAATTAAATGATTGCAATCTCTGGCTTGTGACATAGTTTGTAAAGGTGGGGTTTATGGAATTCCTTATAGAATCCCTACAGTGCAGAAGGAGGCCATTTGGTCCATCAAGCCTGCACTGACAACAATCCCACCCAGGCCCAATCCCCGTAACAACACGCATTTAACCTGTTAATCCCCTGACACCAAGGGGCAATTTTAGCATGGCCTTAATGCACCTAACCAGCACGTCTTTCGAACTGTGGGAGGAAACCGGAGCACCCAGAGGAAACTAGCGCAGACACGGGGAGAATGTGCAAACTCCGCACAGACAGTGACCCAAGGCGGGAATTGAACCCGGGTCCCTGGCGCTGTGAGGCAGCAGTGCTAACCACTGTGCCACCGTGCCGCCCTTCGGTTTAGCTCAGTTGGCTGGACGGCTGGTTAATGATGCAGAGCGACACCAACAGCATCAATTCCCGTACTGGCTCAGGTTATTCACAAAGGTCCCGCCTTCTCAACCTTGCCCCTCGCCTGAGGTGTGGTGATGCTCAGGTTAAATCACTACCAGTCAGCTCTTCCCCTGGGCGACAGCAGCCTCTGGTCATCTGGGACTATGGCGACCTTACCTAAAGGTGGTGTGTCCCATTAACACATGTTATCGTGAAATAATTCTGCAAGATATGAACCGTCATTTCCACTGGTGAAGGGTCTAGCATAGGGGGTGAACTAACCTTTCAAATTAGAGTTAAGTCACCCAGGGGTGATACGAATACACATAGGAACATGTGTATTAGGAGCAGGAGTAGACCATTCTACTCTAGAACCTACTCTGCCATTCAGTAGGATCATGGCTGATCTGCTTGTGGCCTCAACTCCACTTTCCAGACAACCCCCTGATAACCTTTGACTCCCTTATTGGTCAATAATTTATCTAACTCTGGCTTTAAAAGATTCAATGACTCTACCTCCACCTCTCTCTGGGGAAGCAAGTTCCAGAGACTCACCACCCTCTGAGCGAAAACATTTCTCATCTCCATCTTAAATGGGAGACCCCTTATTCTTAGTCCTGGATCCTCATCTCACTGAAAAAGGGAACATTATTTTGGCATCCACCCTGTCAAGTCTCCTCAGAATCTTTCAGATTCTGAAATGTGATCACCTCTCATTCTTCTCTAATTCTTAAGATACCTGATGTGAGGAATCGCTTCACCACATAAGAGGTCATGGAAATCTGGAGGCCTCATCCACAAAAGCTGTGGAATGATATCCATTTCCACCCTCAGGATCTTGTATGTTTCAATCAAGCCACTTCTTATGCTTCCAAACTCCAGTGGATACCAGCCTGATCTTTCCTCCTTATGTCCACTTCACAATTTACTTTCCTACTTATCTTTGTATCATTAGCAAATTTAGCAACCATACCTTTGATCCCTTCATCTAAATCATTGATATAAATTGTAAGCAGTTGATTCAGTGGGGGATTCAGTGATACTAATGCTACTAAATGTCATGGGGAGATTGTTGGGTTCTCTCTTGTTGTTGCCTGGCACTTGTGTAGTGCACTGATCCCTGTGACACACCACTCAGTACATCTTGCCAATTAGAAAAAGACCCATTTATGCTTACTCTCTGCTTCTTGTTAGCTAGCCAATCTTCTATCCATGCTAATATGTTACCCTCCGCAACATGAGCTTTTATTTTCCACAACTTTCCTTAGATATGGCATCTTATCAAATGCCTTCTGGAAATCTTAAGTACAGTACATCCAGCGGTTCCCCTTTATCCACAGCATTCTGGTCAATGATAACCCCCAGTATGCTGAGAGTGGGGAATTCAATGATACTAATGCCACTAAATGTCATGGGGAGATTGTTGGATTCTCTGTTATTGGAGATAGTTGTTGCCTGACACTTGTGTGGTGCGAATCTTACCTGCCATTTAAACAGCCCAAGCCTAGAGATTGTCCAGGTTTTGCTGCACGTGGGCACGGACTGCTTCAGAAAACGCTGTTTTTTTTTAAAATCGCCAGTGTAGCAGTTTGATAGGCTACGAGCTCATCACATTTGTGTGGGACTGGGGTCACTTGTAAGCCTAGACCAGCTAAGGATGGTGGATGGTGAACATAGATAGACTTGCATTTCTATAGCACCTTTCACAACTTCAAGTCCTTTCAAACTACTTTATAGCCGTTGCTAACACTGTTTTAAAAAGTGGGGAATGCAGTGCCTGTTTACGCACAGCAAGCTCCCATATAGAATCCCTACAGTACGGAAGGAGGCCATTCGGCCCATCGAGTCTGTACCGACCACAGTCCCACCCAGGCCCAATTCCCGTAACCGCACGCATTTACCCGGCTAATCCCCCGACGCTAGGGTCAATTTAGTGTGGCTAATCCACCTAACCTGCACAGCTTTGGACTGTGGGAGGAAACCCATGCAGACAAGGGGAGAACATACAGACTCCACACAGACAGTGACCCGAGACCGGAATTGAACCTGGGACCCTGGCGCTGTGAGGCAGCAGTGCTAACCACTGTGCCAGCATGCCAAATGGCACTGCGAACACGATCATATAATCTTTTCCTTTAATGTCATTCGAGGAACATATGTTTGCCCAGGACCTCTGCTCCTCCTCAAAATAGCAGACATGGAAGCTTTCACATCCACCTATGAAGGCCCTCTGTCTGACATTGCAACACTCCCTCAGTGCTATACTGGGAGTGTCAGTCCCAGTTTTGTGTTGAAGGCTCTGGAGTGGGACTTTGTTCCGTTCGGTTTCTCCAACAACCCAGCAGCTTCTCTGGTCTCATTTACTGACGGCAACTTTTTATTTCCAGATTTTTTTTTAAACAGAATTCAAATTCTCAAAGTGCCATGGTGTGGGAATTGAACTCCCGTCCTCTGCATTATTAGTCCAGTAACATAACCACGACGCTACTGTACCCTGTTATTGCGTTCTCTGTTATTACTTCAGATTCCCAGCATTCACGGTTGGGCTTTTTGTTTATATAGTTTGATTAAAAAAAAAGACTTTTATACCGTGAGAGTGTGATATTATCTCCACAGTTTGATACTATAGCTGTCATACTGGGAGTGCGTGATCCTTTTTTTTAAAGTGTGTGCATGAATCTCTGCTCCAGAGGACAAGAACTGTGCAGTGCTGAGAGTGTGGTAGTACATTGCAGCTGCTTAGTTTCCTTTCCCCACTTACTAGGCTTCTCCACTGTAGCACTGCAGAACGAGTGTGGGGAAAAGGGAGCCAAGAGGAGACCAGGAGTGACCAAATGACTCTGGGCTTCTCCTCATACCAGTATTAAGAGCAGCATTGCAGGCCAAGGAGATGGAACTCTTTGCCGCAGAAGGCTGTGGAGGCTAGGTCATTGAGTGTCTTTAAGACAGAGATAGATAGGTTCTTGATTAATAAGGGGATCAGGGGTTATGGGGAAAAGGCAGGAGAATGGGGATGAGAAAAATATCAGCCATGATTGAATGGCGGAGCAGACTCGATGGGCCGAGTGGCCTAATTCTGCTCCTTTGTCTTATGGTCTAAGATCTCTTCAGTTGGACCTCTTACCGGAGGTTGGGTTGAAGAGGAGAAGGTCATAGGATCATAGAATCCCTACAGTTCAGAAGAGGCCATTCGGCCCATCGAGTCTGCACCAACTCTCCGACAGAGTATCTTATCCAGCCCCTCTCCCCCGCCATATCCTTACACATTTCCCATGGCTAATCCATCTAACCTACACATCCTGGGTCACTAAGGGGCAATTTAGCATGGCAGTCCACCTAAACCGCACATCGTTTGAACTGTGGGAGGAAACCGGAGCACCTGGAGGAAACCCACGCAGACACGAGGAGAATGTGCAAACTCCACACAGACAGTGACCCACGCCGGGAATCGAACCCAGGTCCCTGGCGCTGTGAGGCAGGAGTGCTACCACTTTGCCACCCGTGTCTTTCCTGTCTTGAAGTCAAATGCATCGCACCATCATCATCTCTTGGTTGAGGCATCAAATTGAGGTCAATCTGCCCTCTTGGACAGACATAAAAGATCCCATGGCAGTATTCTGCCCAAGAGAAGAGTGGTTCTCCTGGGTGTCCTTCAACAAAACATATCCATCATTGCTAAAACAGATTATCTGGTCATTATCACATTGCTGTTTGTGGGAGCTTGCTGTGTGTAAATTTGCCCTGGGTTATCATGAGGTCTTGAAAGGCACTATATAAATGAAGGTTCTTTCTTCCTTTTATGATTACTGTCTGGACACTCCAGCAACAGTGGGTTACCTGTAGAAGTCTGGAGTGGACCAGACTGGGGACACTCCCTGTGCTAAATATCCTGACAACACTTTGAGCAGTGGCCAATTGAGCGAGGTTTTGAAGGGGTCTTGTTGCCCCGTAAGCTCACTGTCCTGAAAGGAGAGGAGTTAGAAAATCAACAGGACAAGCCTTTAATCCAATGTCAGTAATGAGCTCAAAGGTGTGCTGTTGGTCACAGTTTCCTAGTTCCTTCTCCCACTAACCTTCATCTTGTGCCAGAAGAGCCTATTAACCTGTAATGACTGTTCAAAATCCTGTATAGCGCCTCTTCCTCCTCCATTAGTTCCTCGCTCTGAATCCTTGCCCTGTCAGGGCAGTGCCAGTTTGACAGGCTAGTATGACTCTACACTCTTAAAGTCACTCAATAATTGTGAATTCTTTGGGAGCCTTCACAGGGGAGGGTAAATGAGGTCTTAAAAGTCACTATATCGATACAAGTCTTTCTTTCAGAGTAGGCTGACAAAATGTTGGCACACAAACAAAATATGTGACAAGTTAGGTCAAGATATAACAGTATCCAAGGAGGAATGAGATCAGCAGTTGTGGAAGAATGTTGAAGAACTTCAGGAAACAATGAGGAAATGGGATTGAAGTAGAGAGATTCTGTGGAGGGAACGGGATAGTGGTGAAGAGAGGCTGGCAAAGGAAGAACGACCTCTAATGTAAACAAAATCAGATTCTAATTGATATTCAGTGAGAATGACAAGATTGAACTTGCATTTCTATCGCAGCTATAATGACCTCAGGACATCCCAGCGCACTTTGCAACCAGTGAAGTACTTTTGAAGTGCACTTACTGTCGTAAAGTAGGAAATGCAACAGCCAACTATTGCACAGCAAGCTCCCACAATCGGCAATCTGATAATGACCCGATAATGTTTTCTGAGTGATGTCGGTTGAGGAATAAGTATCGGTCAGGACGTCAGGGAGAACTCCCCTGGTCTTTTTTTTGAAATCTGGTGCCATGGGATCATTTACCCTTCACTCGTCAGGGGCCGAGGGGAGGGTTTGATTTAACCTATCAGCTCACAGAGGGCACAGCTATTTGCTCGCTGGTTAGAATACAGCAACAGAACAGGACACTTCCTCTGAGACCGTGTTTATTATCTTATTGAATTTTTATTGTTCCTGTCTTCCATGTTATTTTGTTATTTGGAGTTGGTTTTGCTTCTCATTTTGAATAAGCAAGCTGGACAGAGCGAAATGATGATTAAAAACCTGTATTTGTTTCCTTCCCCAGCCCCCCTCTCCATAAAGAATGTGGCTGGTGAAAGGGTTGGAAGTGTGGAGGGGATACTGGTTTAATATTTAGCGAAAGAAATTCCCTGCAATAAAGTTGATGGCCAGCACGGTAATATTTACATGACTATAGGACTGGCCTTTTCAGGATGTCTGAGGAATAATTATTTTTATCTCTGTCCGCTGGTCGTTTCTTTCAGCCACATTTGGTGACCCACATTTTTTTAAAATTGGTTTATAGAAGCAGGGTTTCAACAAACAGGACAGGGAGGGTGAAAGGTCAGCCTGGGCTGTGACTGGAGGATGTACCATTAAAACAAGCACCGCTGAATAGGAAGACAAATAAACAGCGGGGTTAAGAATCCCGGCCGATGGAGGCGTTCGGGGTCCAGGCGCGGAAGTTTTGGGATTGGGTTTGTTAGCATAAACTCACTGACGTCAGCGTGGAGAGGGGCAGCCGGCGAAATTCATTGTTTTCGCTTTCCCCAGGGGGTTGGGCTGGAAATGATTCAAACATCTCGATACCAGCTGGATTGTAGAGATTCCAGCGCACTTTCTACAGCCTGCAGTGAAAGGGCTTTTAGCATGCAGTTTTCAGTCTAGTTAATTTCAGCGAAAGAACTCTTTCTTTCTCACTCACTTTCTTTTTCTCACATTCTTTCTTTCCTTCTCTCTCTCTCTCTCCACCTCCCTCCCGTCTGATTGATTCTAATTTTCAGCCCTTCGTTCTCCATTTTTCCTCTGCTCCACCATTGGTTGTCGTGTGCCTTCAGCTCCTCGACCCTAATCCCTGCAATTTTTACTCTGTAACCTCCCTACCTCTCCTCCTCTTTGAGCAAGCTTTAGGTCATCAGTCCTAACGTTGCCCTTTTGACTCTGTGCCAATATTTGTTCGAGAAATGCTTTTAATTTTATTCTTTCCTGGGATGTGGGTGGCACTGGCAAGATGAGCATTTGTTACCTACCCCTAATTGCTCTTGAATTTGCCATTTCAGAGGGTAAAGAGTCAAACACATTGGATCTAGAGTTGCATGTAAGCCAAATTTCCTTCCCTAAAGGACATCAGTATTTAAAACAATGGATCATCATAGAATCCTACAGTGCAGAAGGAGGCCATTCAGCCCATCGAGTCTGTACCGACCACAATCCCTCCCAGGCCCCCTCCCCATTACCACATACATTTACCCTAGCTAATCCCCCTGACACTAAGGGGCAATTTAGCATGGCCAATCCACCTATCTCACACATCTTTGGATAGTTTCATTGTCACCATTATTAAGACTACTTTTCAATTATGGATTGTATTAATTATTTAACTTTAAGTTCTACCAGCAGCCTTTTGAACCTGTAACCCCAGCACGATAACCTGGGCCTCTGGGTTACTAGACCAGTGACATTACCACTATGCCATCATCTCTGCACAAAGCTCCTATGCAGTGCCTTGGGGCACTTTACTATGTTAACAGTGCCTTTAGAGTGAGTCCGAGACCCTTCAGGAGCAATGTCAGGAAGCGTCTTCGTGTAAGTGCCAATGGACATCTGGAACCCTCTTCCCAAAAAGCAGTTGAGGCTGGGTCTAAGTTTAAACAAAGCAAAATATGTCCAGTCCAGGTGGAAAAACAAGAGGGCAAGGTGAATAAGCAAAGGAATTCAGCGAGTCTGTGTAGATGAATCATGGGTATAAAAACGTATTCTTAAAATACTAATGAGGTTCTGGGTTTTGATTTGAGAGATACAGAATATACAAACAAGGAAGCACTTCTGTGATTACATGGAGTGTTGGTCAGACCTCATTTGGAATATTGAGTTTGTTTATTGGTGACCCACTTTTATTTTAGGAAGCTTTTGGAAAAGGTCCAGTGATTGTTCAAAAGTTTGACATTTGGAGCAAAGGGACAGTTCTACATTGGGAGTGAACACGAGTCAGATTCCATGGAGGTGATGAGGGAGAATGGTGATCTGTTTGAGGTGTTTACGATATCGAAGAGAATTGACAGCGCATATAGATGATGACTTTTTCCCATCATTATTGTAATCTCTCTTTTGCCATGTCTGTTTTCTCACCCTCTCCCTCTCTCCCTGTCACACATACCCTGCTTCATCAGTATCTCCTCTCATTATGATCTCCTGAAGAACTAAAGTAGCAATATCATGGGAGCTTCAGTTTACACCCATCCTAACGGGGGCACATATTGGTGTTTCCTCATTGTCACTGGATCACAATTGTGGAATTTCCAAAGTTGCACTTGTGGGAGCATCATGACCACAAGGACAGTAATAATGCAAGGCCTTCTCCCACCACTACCACCTTTTCATGACAATTTGGACTGGATAGCAAACACAATCTTGCCAACGCGATACGAATGTAAAAAATACACTTTACAGCAGAGGCCATGGGCTGATTTATCCCTCTCCTTTCCAGAATTCTGAGGTACACGATTACTTGGCAAAAAATAGCAGAGACAACATGAGGAATAAGAAATTGCTTGCGGCGGCGAACTGTTGTGATCTGGAATGCACTATCTGAAAGGGTGGTGATAACAGAGTCAAAAGGATGTTCAAAAGGGAATTGGATAAGTACTTGAAGGAGAACAAAGTGCAGGACAATGAGGAAAGAACAAGGGGGAGTGACCATAAGATGCAGGAGTAGAAGTAGACCATTTAGCCCATGCTTTGCCAATCAATAAGATCATGACTGACCTGATATGATCATCCTCAACTCCACTTTCCCGCCTTACCCCCATAATCCCCGATTCCCTTATCAATTAATAATCTGTCTACTTCAACCTTGAATATACTTAATGACCCGGTCTCTGCAGGCCCCTATGGTAAAGAATTTCACAGAATCGTTACCCTCTGAGAGAAGAAATTCTTCCTCATCGTTTTTTTATTAAAGTTTAAAATTTATTTATTCGTGTCACAAGTAGGTTTGCATTAACACTGCACTGAAGTTACTGTGAAAATCCCCTAGTCGCCACATTCCGGCACCTGTTCGGGTACTCTGAGGGAGAATTTAGCATGGCCAATGCACCTAACCAGCACGCCTTTCAGACTGTTCGAGGAAACCCATGCAGACTGAGGGAGAACATGTAGACTCTGCACAGACAGTGACCCAAGCCAGGAATTGAACCCGGGTCCCTGGCTCTGTGAGGCATCAGTGCTAACCACTGTGCCTCCGTGCTGCCCCAACTGTCTTACATTGGTGACCCCCTTACTCTGAGATTATGCCCTCTGGTCCTGGACTCTCCCACAAGGGGGAACAACCTCTCAACATCTGCTCTGTCAGGTCCCCTATACATCTCAATAAGGTCACCTCTCATTCTTCTAAATTCCAATGAGTACAGACCCAACCTACTCAACCTCTCCTCATAAGAAAATCCCTCCATATCCGGGTTCAACCAAGTGAATGGCAATTTGGACTAGACAGTAAACACTTGTTCTGGACTACCTCCAATGCCCGTGTATCTTTTCATAATTAAGGGGACCTCTGTGTCATACCTGGCACAATGGAAAATGTTTGGGATGGTTGGAGGTCAATCATCTTAGTTCCAGGGTATCACTGCAGTGGTTTCTCAGGTAGTGTCACAGGCCTAACCATCTTCAGCTTCTTCATCAATGACCCTCCTTCCATCATAAGGTCAGAAGTTTGCTGAGACTGCACAATGTTCACCAACATTCACAGCTCCTCAGATATTAAAGCAGTTGATGTTCAAATACAGCAAGACCTGGACAATATCCATGGTTGATTTATCCCCTTTCTAGAATTCTTCTTCCTCATGGGAATTTCTCTTTGTTTTGAGCGATGAACTATTTTCATAAACATCCACCATTGCTGATCAATTATCTTTCCTGCTGAACTCCTTTCCTAGTCCATTCCAACCAATTCTGCCATCATTCCTTTATGATTAGCCTTATTTAAGTGTAGCACAGTTGTTTCTGACCTACGTTTCTCACTCTCAAACTGAATGCCAAATTCTACCGCGTTACGGTCACTGCTTCCTCGGGAATCTTCTACTCTGAGGTTGTTTATTACACCTGCCTCATTACACATGACCAGATCCAAAATAGCCTGATCCCTGGTTGGATCCACAGCATATTGTCCTAGGAAACTGTCCCGAATACACACTATGAATTCTTCCTTATGGCTACTTTTCCCAATCTACATGAAGATTAAAGTCACCCATGCATGGACAAGTTGGGCCGACCAGAATTGAACACTATATTCCAAATGCGGCCTAACTAAGGTTCTATAAAGCTGCAACATGACTTGCCAATTTTTAAACTCAATGCCCCGGCCGATGAAGGCAAGCATACTGTATGCCTTCTTGACTACCTTCTCCACCTGTGTTGCCACTTTCAGTGACCTGTGTATCTGTACACCCAGATCCCTCTGCCTATCAATACTCTTAAGGATTTTGCCGTTTACTGCTACTTTAACTCTGGGCATTCTGATCTATAATAGCTTAAACCCAGCCCAGGTTTTAAATTAATCAGATGATTCATAGAGAGAACTGGACATTTAAAGTCCTGTTGGACTATTATAAGCAGGTTCTTTCTCCCCCACTGATTAACATTTTGCCATTTAGCAAGAGATTCCACAGTTATAAAATTGGGATGTATAAGATTATAATTTTTCAAAAGAGGCCTTCTTTGTCGTCTCAGTAAGAATTATGAGATGCCTCGAAGGAAAATGCCAGCAAAATAACAGATTCCTTTCATTTTGCTTATTAAGATTCCCTCAGCTGTGGGCAGTCTCCCCATCACACACTGTTGTGTACAGTACATAATTACATATTGCTGGTTGCCATGTTCTCCTTTCGTCTCCGGGAGATTTGGTCAGTGTCACGCAATGAGATGCAACAGTTACTGACCTACGAATTAGGAGCCGCAGTAGACCACTTGGCCATTCAGTAAGATCATGGCTCCTGCCTACGATGGTAACATTTCACCCCTTTTGTTTATCAATCTACCTTTGCATAAAAATATTCAAAGACTCTGCTTCCATTGTCGTTTGAAGAAGAGAGTTCCAGAGATTCACTACCCTCTGAGAGAAAAACATTCTCCTCATCTCTGGGCGACCCCTTATTTTTAAATAATGACCTCTAGTTTTACTGATGGATTTGGTATAAATGATATATTGACCTTGGAGAGACGCCGTGTAGATTCACCAGGATGATACTGGGTTAGAAGCTACGAGGGGAGGTTGCACGGACTAGGTTTGTTCTTCCTCCAGTATAAAAAATGAATGGGTGAAATAGTCAAGGTGTTTCAGATGATTAAAGTATTTCATAGGGTAGATAGAGCAAAACTGTTCCCTTCTGGAGGAAGAGCCAGGTCATTGAGGCTGTATAAGGCTCTGGTCAGACCCCATTTGGAATATTGTGAGCTGTTTTGAGCCCATACCTAAGGAAGGATATACTGGCCTTAGAGGGGGTCCAGAGGAGGTTCACAAGAATGAAGGGTTTGTCATATGAGGAGCGGTTGAGGAGTCTGGGTCTATACTCGATGGAGTTTAGAAGGATGAGGGGGGAATCCAATTGAAACTTACAGAATACTGAGAGGACTAGATAGAGTGGACGTGGAGAGGATGTTTCCACTCATGGGAGAGACTAGAACTTGAGGACACAACCTCAGAGTGAAGGGACGCTCCTTTAAAACTGAGATGAAGAGGAATTTCTTCAGCCAGAGAGTGGTGAGTCTGTGGAACTCATTGCCACAGAAGGCTGTGGAGGCCAGGTCATTGAGTGTCTTTGAGACAGAGATAGATAGTTTCTTGCTCAATAAGAGGATCAAGGGTTATGGGGAGAAGGCAGGAGAATGGAGATGAGAGCCATATCAGCTGTGATTGAACGGCGGAGCAGACTCAATGGACTGAATGGCCTAATTCTGCTCCTATATCTTATGGTCTTATTGAAGGGTGATATCAGAAAGCACTTCTTCACGTACCCTCTGCCCCCCCCCCCCCCCCCCCCCCCATGGCCCATGGCCAAAGTAATATTACATATTTTTTATGAGCCATATAGAAGGAGAAATGCTGGCTAGATGAGCAAAAGCTTAACCAAGGAGGTAGGTTATAAAAAGCAGATTGAAAGACAGGAGAGAGGTTAAAAAAAATGGAGAGGTTTAGGGAGGGAATTCTGTAGCTTATGAGCCAGGAAGCTGAAAGCATAGTCAGCACTGCTACAGCTGTTAAATCTGGAGATGTACAAGAAGGCAGAATTGGAAGATGTAGAAATGGAAGCAAAGCAGAAGGAGGCCATTTAGCTTCTGGAGACTGTTCAGCCATTCAATGATATCATGGCTGATCTCCGACCTAACTCCATCTCTCTCAATACCGTCAGCTAATAGCAATCTATCCATCACCGTTTTTAAAATTACCAATTGATTCAACATCAGTTGTCATTTGCAGTTCGTCTTCTCTAGTTTTTTGTTCCAAACTCCTGCCACCCTTTGCGTGAGGTAGTGATTCTGAATTTCACTGTTGAAAGGGGTAACTGACTGATATTGTCGATTATGGTCCTTGTTCTGGACTCCCAAATTATGAAAATAGTTTCTCCCATTCTACACTATCTGTTCCCCTTAATACCTTGAAGATTTAAATCAAATCACCTTGTAACCTTCAATATTCCAAGAAATACAACTCTAGTTTGTTTAATTTTTTATCTTCACTTAATCCTTCGAGTCTCGGTAAATCAACACTGCGCTGCCTTCAAGGCCAATATATAATTCCTAAGGTGCGGTGCCCAGAACTGCTCTTGATGCTTCAGGTGTAGTCTAGCAAGGACTTTGTATTGCTGCAACATGACTTCCATCCACTTATGCTCAAGTTCTCCAGATATAAAAGTCAGCACTCCGTTAGCCTTTTTGATTATTTTTCCTAGCTTTTCGTCATTTAAGAAGTACGCTTTGCTATCTTTTATAGATCCAAAGTGGATGATTTCACATTTGGCTAAATCCCTTTGCCACAATTTTTGCCTATTCATTTAACAGGGTTAATTTCACTGTGGTCTCACCAAACCCTGACTTGGACTGACGCCTGTACCTTCTCCAGCACTACAGTTGTCAGAGATCCAGTTCTGGCCTTGTGCACACCACTGATTATCTTGACTGATTATCTTGGCTGTCCTGTCTGGAGACAATGCACATCTCTTTAAGCTGTGCTTAATGCTCCCTCCACTCACATTGTCTGCATCTTTAAGACCTGGTTGGCTGTAGAGATTCGCATTCTAATCAGTATTCTGTAACTTGATTTTGTGTCTCTGTGCCCTGTTTGAGAGCAGATTTCCACTCCATCTGACAGCGCTCCGAAAGCTAATGGCATTTGCTACCAAATACACCTGTTGGACTTTAACCTGGTGTTGTTAAAACTCTTACTATCTTGACTCCACCATTGTCAATAGTGACCTTGGCCCCAATCTCTGGAATTCCCTCCTTAAACTTGTTTTTTTTTCACTCGGCTACAACACACTTGTTTGAACAGGCTTTTGGTCACCTATCTTAATATCTCCTTTGGAGACTGAGTGTCAAATGTTGTCTGATTGCGCTTCTGTTTGGCTAAATTAAAATACAATGTTGTTAGTATCAGGAAGGAGCATATATAGGATGGAACATTATCATTAAAATCTAAGATTGTGTGGCAGTGAAGTTTATCAGAAGGTGGATTTCAAGATCTTTGTAGTGAAATCCAAATTATTATAATTTTGCCAATTCCCCTGAGATTTCTTTTCCAGAATCTCTCTATTCCCAAGCACTCCTCAAGCGCACCCCACTCCGGGCATCCTGAATGATTCTTATAGCCAAAAGGGTCCTGTGGCCCACCACTCACTGCCTCGCTGTGCGGAATGGCTAAGTTCTTCAGCATCCAGGAAATAATAACAGCATTTATTCCAGGACCAGAAGTAAATCTGTCCCATATAACAACGATGTGGAGATGCCGGCGTTGGACTGGGGTAAACACAGTAAGAAGTTTAACAACACCAGGTTAAAGTCCAACAGGTTTATTTGGTAGCAAAAGCCACACAAGCTTTCGGAGCTGCAAGCCCCTTCTTCAGGTGAGTGGGAATTCTGTTCACAAACAGAGCTTTAACCTGGTGCTGTTAAACTTCTTACCATATACCAACACCAGAGACATTCTCTGCTCAAGTTTAGCTTCTGCGCAACTTTAAAAGAGTAAGAGGCAACTTAATTTAAATCTTCAAGATACTGAAAGATCTTGGATGTGGAGAGGATGTTTACTGTTATGGGAGAATCTAGGGGTCACTGTTTAAAAAAGAGATGAGAAGATTTTTTTCACTCAGAGGGTCTTGAATCTTTGGAACTCCCTTCCTCAAAAGTAGAAGTAGAGTCTGATTTCAATAAGGAATTAGATATATATATATATTATGTAATATGGGAACAGAAGTGGTCTCTCGAGTCTATTTCAATGAGATGCTGGCTGGTTTGTATCTCTGCCTGCCCTTGATTCCATGATCTTTAATACCTCCTGCCTCACAGAGATCTGGCAATCTCACTGCAAGTGTTTTCCGTCAGCGAAAAGTAAAAGTAAATTTCACCTTGCCAAGGTTTGAGAAACGGTTAATTTTATCAGACTCCGTTCTGGAATGAATGAATACCTCAGGAAAACCACATGCACTCCCAAGACCTGTTAATGAGTCACTGCTCTTCTCCCCAAACCATCATGTGTCAGTGATGATAGACCATCTTTATATAGACGTCTCCTACAAAAAACTGTCTCCTTTACACAGTAAACAACAACAGTATGATTATTAAGAGTCTCCACTGTGTGATTACCCTTGCCTAAGGAGGAAGAGGCTTGAAGGTAGCACTGGAACACGACTGAATAGTAATCCTATAGCTTGTCCCCTTTTGTATGTTAATAAAGGTTTTCAATTTGCATAGTCATGCTGCATGGCGAGAGACCAGTCAGCCCATCATGCTTGTGCCAGCCCTTTGAAAGAACTATCCGATTAAGTCCCTATTTCCCCCAAAGACCTGCAGTTTCTTGTTTCCCCTTTTTAAATACTTATTAATTTCCTCTTGATCACTACGATTGGATTTGCTTCCACAACCCTTTTCTGTTGTTGCAGTCTAGGTCTTGACAACTTGCTGCGTCAGGCAATTTCTCTGCAATTCCTTTCTGGTTTCTCTTGCCAATTATCTTAAAGCTGTCGCCTAGTTACTGACCTCTTCCTGCCAGTGGAAACAGTTTCTCCTTATTTACTCTTATCAAAACCCCTCGTGACTTTGGTGTAGTCCCGACTTGGAATTTCCCATTCAATTTCTTCAGTCAGAAAAGTAAATCCTGTCGGGAATGATGTAAATTTAGACAAATGACTGGGATTCTTCCCCTCATTTAGTTCAAGAGGAGAACCTTACCGTAATAGTGAGTAATACTGAAAGTTTAGCTGGCATGTCCTGCTCCCATTCCGGTAGAAAGCAGACGGTATAATGAGTAATATACAAAATAAATGTTTGTAAACGTCTCGAGGTGCCAGCACAGACTGGGCCAAACAGTTACATTAAAAGCGCTGTCTCTACCACACTATTCACCTCCTTCATGCCAAGTGCCTCTTCTTTCAGAAGACGGTCACTGAGAGGTTGCCAACGCTCTAGGATTGTTCTGATTAAACTTTGGGACACTGCTACTCGCAAAAACCCACGAACAGAGTGTCGGAAACATTTTTTTAAAAAGTTTTTTTTTGCATTGAACAGTTTGCACATTCTCCTCGTGTCTGCGTGGGTTTCCTCCGGGTGCTCCGGTTTCCTCCCACAGTCCAAAGATGTGCGGGTTAGGTTGATTGGCCAAGCTAAAAAATTGCCCTGGGATGCGTAGGTTAGAGGGTTTAGTGGGTGGATATGGGGGTGGGGCCTGGGTGGGATTGTGGTCGGTGGAGACTCGATGGGCCGAATGGCCTCTTTCTGTGCTGTAGGGATTCTAAGATTCTAAGATGTATTAGTACACAGTGAAAAGTATTGTTTCTTGCGCGCTATACAGACAAAGCATATCATTGACAGAGAAGGAAAGGAGAGAGTGCAGAATATAATGTTACAGTCATAGCTAGGGTGTAGAGAAAGATCAACTTAAAGCTAGGTAGGTCCATTCAAAAGTCTGATGGCGGCAGGGAAGAAGCTGTTCTTGAGTTGGCTGGTACATGACCTCAGACTTTTGTATCTTTTTCCCGATTGAAGAGGGTGGAAGAGAGAATGTCCGGGGTGCGTGGGGTCCTTAATTATGCTGGCTGCTTTTCCGAGGCAGCGGGAAGCGTAGACAGAGTCAATGGATGGGAGGCTGGTTTGCGTGATGGACTGGGCTTCATTCATGACCCTTTGTAGTTTCTTGCAGTTAGTGAATTAATATGAATGAATTAATATGTCATTCCATTCTGACAATCTTTTTTGGGCCCAAATCAAGCACGCAGGTCAATGCCTCAAAATCATTATCCATGCAAAGGTCAACCCCATGATTTCTGGCCTAAGTTCAAACATTCAACTTTTACACAAGTATATACTGGTTGTAGGAATATTGGCGATGGAAGTGGGGGAAAAGGGGTTTGTTTGGCCTCTCGTGCATCCTCCATTGTAATCATCCCACCACTGGTGGCTGTTCTTTCAATTGCTTCGGTTCTAAGCTCTCTGCCTCGCTCTTCCTTCATTAATATGTTCCTGAAAACATATCTCTTTCACCAAGCTTTTATCCTGACATTGCCTTATGTGCTTTTGTGTCAAATTTTATTAGATTATATGCCTGTGAAGCACCATGTCAACATTTTACTAAGTTAATGTATAAATGTTGTTGGCTGCTCACTTTTCCCACTTACAAAGAATAGTACGGCACAGGAACAGGCCTTTCGGCCCACCAAGTCTGTGCCGATACAGATGCCTCTCTAATTAATATTTTCTTGCCTCTACATGGTCCATCGTGTATCTATCCAGATGCCTTTTGAATGTTGTTATAGAATCTGCTTTCACCACCTCCTCCAGCAGCGCATTCCAGTCATTCACCACCCTCTGTGTGAAAAACTTGCCCCTTACATCTCTTTTAAACTTTCCCCCTCTCACTCTCAACCTATGCCCCTGAGTAATTGCCCTTCGCGCCTGGGAAAAAGACTCTGACTATTCACTCTATCCAAGTCTGTCATAATCATGTAAACCTCTATCAGGTCCCTCCCTCATCCTCCAACGCTCCAATGAAATCACCCAAGTTTGTTCAGCCTTTCTTCATAGTCCATATCCTCCAAACCAGGCAACATCCTGGTAAATCTCTTCTGCACCCTTTCCAATACATCAGCATCCTTGGGCCTGTTCTGGATCAGAGGAGAGGGATAGCAGCCTCAATGTTGTTGTTGGTCAAGGATTTGATTTATTATTGTAATATGTATTGGTATATGGTGAAAAGTATTGTTTCTTTTGCACTATACAGACAAAGCATACCGTTCATAGAGAAGGAAAGGAGAAGGTACAGAATGTAGTGTTACAGTCGTAGTCATGGGGCGGCACGGTGGCACAGTGGTTAGCACTGCTGCCTCATAGCGCCAGGGACCTGTGTTCAATTCCTGGCTTGGGTCACTGTCTGCGTGGAGTTTGTATGTTCTCCCCGTGTCTGTGTGGGTTTTCTCTGGGTGCTCCGGCTTCCTCCCATAGTCTGAAAGACATGCTGGTTAGGTGCATTGACCCCCACCAGGCGCCGGAGAGTGGCGACTAGGAGTAACTTCATTGCAGTGTTAATGTAAGACTTACTTGTGACTAATAAATAAACTTTATAGCTTGGGTGTAGAGAAAGATCAGCTTAATATAAGGTAGGTCCATTCAAAAGTCTGATGGCAGCAGGGAAGAAGCTGCTCTTGAGTTGTTTGGTATGTGATCTCAGACTTTTGTATCTAAGGATTTTGTGACGAGTTTGTTTTTTTCCAGTTGGCCATGAGGAGACAGCACTATGGGGGATGGATTGTTGGCTGAAGAATGTGAAGGTGGACCAGTCTGTGCCAAGTGGGCCTGTGATTAAACCACCAGAAATTGGTCTGACTAGAATTGGCAACTCCCACGAAAGGGTGAGCTCTTTGCCCACAGACTTTCCCTTGTGTTCCACCATTTTGGAGCTGAACTGATGATCTATTTCACGGTCTGATTGAATGTGAATTTCATGTACAGTTCCCTGGTTTGAGATTGGAATGAAGGTGGGCTACAGTGCTCCAGGAGGGCTCAACTCAAGGTCTGCGGTGGGGAGGAGAGGACAGAAACATAGTTTTTTTTTGCCAGATAGTTGCAAAAGGACCTCAGAACGTCCCAAAGCACTTTACAGCCCATGAAGCATTTTTGAAGCGTTGTCACTGTTGCAATGTAGCAAATGCAGAAGCCAACTTGAACGTGCACCAAGTCCCACAAATAGCAACATGATCTATTTTAGACGCTGGTTGAGAGAATTAATATTGACCTGGAAACTGGGAGGACAAATTCAAAATACTCCAGATGTTGGAAATCTGAAATGAAAACACAAAATGCTGGAAATATTCGGGCAGCATCTGGGAAGAGAAACAGAAATAGTGGCTGGAATTTTCCAGCCGTTCATGCCCCATCATCGCTGCCAGCAAGGATGGAGAATTTGGCCCTCAACCAAATCTCCGTTCACTGCAGCGGGACTGGAGAATCCTGCCAGTGTGAATGGCCGCAACATTCCGGCCAACTCATATTGCGAGTTTCGGTCACGATGATCTTTCATCTGATGGCCTCCATTCCAGTTATTGGTTCCTCCAACTTCAAGAGCCCACGCGCTGTCCTTAATTGGATGGCAAGTTCACCCTCTGGCCATTAATTGGCTGAGAAAGTAGAGTTGATGTTGAAGATCAGCCATGATTGTATTGAATGGCAGGGCAGGCTCACGGGAGCATACATCAGTCCCCTTGTGCAAGCCTGATCTGCACACTGTCCTGAAACTTTGTCCTTAGCATCCATAGAAAGCTAACTTAGTATCATTTAACTCATCCCTCCTAGGCATTGCCAGCTCTGTGTGCTTCTAACTGCTTCCTGTTGACAATACTAGCCTGTGCCCTGCCAGTTGAATTCGCTGCTCTGTGTAGACTCTCTCTTTCTGTTCAAAAGCACTCTGCCCTCACAATATGAGCTGGCTCTTCGTACTGCCAAGTGAATAATGTCCACTGCACTAGCTCTGTGTAATGCCACTTGATCTACTGCTGGCTCTTCATGTTGCCAGTTCTGTCCATTCATCAGAGCCAAATGCATGGTTCTATTTTTTAAAACTTGCCAGGTGTGCTTGCCCTAGTTGGCTGCTTCATAATTGGTTTGATTCCTGATCACAACCAGAGAGTGGAATTCTCCATGTGCCCGGACAGGAGATTCCTTCCTCCTGCTCACTCCACACATCCAAAGCCACTTGGAGTTTGGAAGGTTTTACTGATTTACAGCTGCTTTGAATCTGGGGAATGTGGGGAGGGAGTCAGGCCACTGAGGATAAAATGAATCACTTTAGCTGAACTTGGGGGTTCAGCCAGTTCCAACTGCTCAATCAATAATCACTGTACATTGTTGCTGGTGACTCTGTCAGGTTAGAAGACCTGATAGACTTTCTGTTGGCCCTGTGTAGGTACATTGTGTGGTACAGTGCCATTCAAACCCACCCTCAAGGTTCATATAATCCCTACAGTACAGAAGGAGGCCATTGGGCCCATTGAGTCTGTACCAACCACAATCCCACCCATGCCCTATTCGTGTAACCCCACACATTTACCCTGCTAATCCCCCTGGTCAACTAAGGTCAATTTAGCATGGTCAGTCTTGCTAACCCATGCATCTTTGGACTGTGGGAGAAAACTGGAGCACCCGGAGGAAACCCACGCAGACATGGAGAGAACACACAAACTCTACACAAACAATGACCCAAGCCAGGAATCGAACCTGGGTCTCTGGCGCTGTGAGGAAGCAGTGCTAACCACTGTGCCACCTCAGCTCTTTAATTTCCTGGACAATATTTATCCCTCAATCAATGTCAGATTCTTCTCTCATTGCTCTTTATAGGATCTCTCTGTGCACAAATTGGCTTCTGTGTTTCCATTACAACAGTGACTACATTTCAGAAGCTCTTCTTAAGTTGACTGTAACACTCTTCAAGCTGTGCTGAGGTCATGAAAGGGACGATTGATATTTAAGTCTTTTTCGATTTCTCCTTTCATTTCTCTTTCTCCCACTCAGCCTTTCTTTTTCCCTATCTGATTTGAGCTGGAGCATTGGAGGGCTTACTAGATCTGGCCTTTGTGGACTTGCCTTGTTGGTTGGGGGCGGATGTCAGTCAGAGTTTCCCCTTCTGATGTTGTATGTGTGGCATTGGGATCCAGCCTGAGACTTGGAGGAATGAGTACTTGTGAAGTATTCCTTGTGTTTATAGTGTTAACACAACCAGGTTTCCCTCAGCTAGTTGGGGCAAGAAAAGCAATCCATTATCTAATTGCACCTACCAAATTTGCGACCTCTACCACCTAGAAGGACTAGGGCATCAGATGCATAAGAGCATCACATCTACAAGTTTCCTTCCAAGCCACACACCATCCTGACTTGGAAATATATGACCATTCCTTCATAGTCAATGGGTCAAAAACCTGGAACTCCCCTCCACTTCCTCAAGGACAATTAGGGATGGATGCTTTTAAATGATGGTCGAGCAAGCAATGCCCGGATCCTATTCAAGAATAAAAAGAATTAAGATAGTGTTGTTAGTCTACGTTTTCCCTTAATCTCATCATTTATGGCATTAGAGTCTAACTTTCCACCTCTGGTAGATCTGGTTGTGACCAATCTCTCCGGTCTGCTGTGAAACAAGTTGAGGAAGGTTCACCAGGCAAGCTATTGGGCATGTGTCCACAGCACAGTGTGCACTTAACTTGGCATTGAACCGACAGTCTTACTCTGTCAGAGAGGCTGGTGTGTAGTGTGGAACAGTGTCGTGCGGATGCCAAGATTGAGGGGGAAGAGGTACGTTGTTTTGGCAGAGTAGAGGGAGCTTCCCAATGAGATAACCGAATGTTTTTTCCCGCTTTGGAGCCACCAACAAATGCTATTTTTGATAATGTATAAATAGACAGCGAAGGGAAACTCTGTTGAAACAAGAAAATAAACAAATGTTTATTTACTTGAATTAGATTCACATAATTTTAAATGTGTTTTTCCTATCTTACCTTCCCCTTGGCCCCTGACTTGTCTGTGTAAATGACTGTGTAGAGGGAAGGCTGCATGGTCTGGAGGGTCTTTACCTGTATGTCTATAAACCACATTGAGAGAGGCTTCCAAGATCAACTTGGAAGAGAAGAGTACAGGTTTGAGCTGGCTGTGTGTACGTATTCCAAATCTGTACGTTATGGGGCGCAGACTTAATTTCAACCCCCTGCGTTGAGTAATTTTTCTTTATTCCATCTTAGGATATGGGCATTAATGGGAAGGCACAGCATTTGTTGTCCAGCCCTAATTGCCTTTGAACTGAGTGGCTAGTTAGACCATTTCAGAGGGCAGTTAAGAATCAACCACATTGCTGTGGGTCTGGAGTCACATGTAAGCCAGACCGGGTGAGGACGGCAGATTTCCTTCCCTAAAGGACATGGGTTTTTATGTCAATCGATGATCATTTCACAGTCGCTATCACTGAGACTAGCTTTCAGTTCCAGATTTTTTTATTAATTGAATTTTGATGTCATCAGTTGCTGTGGCTGGATTTGAACCTGTGTCCCCTGGGCATTAGACTGGATTCCTAGTGCACTGACATTATCTCTATGCCATAATCTCAGCCTAAATGCCAGTTTAGGATGAACTGTGAGCCCATTTGAAACTGCCTCAGTGTTAGAAACATAGAAACATAGAAAAACTACAGCACAAAACAGGCCCTTCGGCCCCACAAGTTGTGCCGGACATATCCCTACCTTTTTACCCATACATGTTCCACATAAACCTCACACAGCTATTATCCAATCAGATGGATCTAGTTCACACTCCCACCCCTGCAACCGAAATATAATCCTCCTCTAACTATAGTTAAAAAGACTTGTATGTCATCTTAACTCAGTAGGCAGGACTCACCTCTTGGTTTTAACCCAGTTTGGCACCAAATTTCAGCTAACATGTCAGTGCTGGGAAAGTACAGCATTTGCCAAAGGTTTTTGGCAGTATGTGAAACATTGCCTTCCACCCGCAATCCCCCCAGGCTCCTACCTATTCCGGTTAGTGCTCAAGCTCCTTTTTATTCGTTCTTGGGATGTGGGCATCGCTGGCTAGGCCAGCATTTATTGCCCATCCCTAACTGTGCTTGAGGAGGTGGTGGTGAGCTGCCTTTGCAGATTTCCACTCCATCTGACGAAGGAGCAGGGCTCTGAAAGCTAATGGCATTTGCTACCAAATAAACCTGTTGGACTTTAACCTAGTGTTGTCAAAACTCTTCTTGAACTGCTGCAGTCCATGTGGCGTAGGTGCACCCGCTGTGCTGTTAGGGAGGGAGTTTCCAGGATTTTGAACCAGCGACAGTGAAGGAACGGCCGATATATATATTTCCAAGTCAGGATGATGGTTGGCTTGGAGGAGAACTTCCAGGTGGTGGTGTTAGCATGTCTACTGCCCTCGTCCTTCTCGATGGAGTGGTCATGGGTTTGGAAGGTGCTGTATGAGGAGGCTTAGTGAGTTCAAGCAGTGTCTCTTGTAGATGGTACACACTGTTGCCACTGTGCATCGGTACTGGAGGGAGTGAATGTTTGTTGATGGGGTGCCAATCAACCAGGCTGCTTTGTCCTGGATGGTTCTGAGCTTCTTGAGTGTTGTTGGAGCTGCACCCTGCTAGGCTTGTGGAGCGTATTATGTTACCCTCCTTATGCCTTGTAGATGGTGGACAGGCTTTGGGGAGTCAGGAGATGAGTTACTTGCCACAGGATCCCTAGCCTCTGACCTGC
Source organism: Mustelus asterias (assembly GCF_964213995.1). NCBI lineage: Eukaryota > Metazoa > Chordata > Chondrichthyes > Carcharhiniformes > Triakidae > Mustelus > Mustelus asterias. Next base: position 6,500,353 of record NC_135814.1, read on the forward strand.
TCTTGTAGCCACTGTATTTATATGGCTAGTCCAGTTCAGTTTCTGATCAAGTCCCCAGGAAGTCAATAGTAGGGGAATCAGCGATGCTAATGCCATTGACTATCTAGGGACAAAGGCTCGATTCTTGTTAGAGATGGCCATTGCCTGGTACTTGTATGGCATAAATATTACTTGCCACTTATCAGTCTTGCCCCAGTCTCGCTGCATTTAGGCATGGACTGCTTCAGTATCAGAGGAGTCGCAAATGGTGCTGATCGTTGTGCAATCATCAGCAAATATCCCCACTTCTGACCTTATGACGGAGGGAAGATCATTGATGAAGCAGCTGAAGCTGGTTGCGTCTAGGACACTACCCTGATGAACTCAAAGAACAATACAGCACAGGAACAGGCCCTTCGGCCCTCCAAGCCCGCGCCGCTCCCTGGTCCAAACTAGACCATTCTTTTGTATCCCTCCATTCCCACTCCGTTCACATCCGCAGTGATGTCCTGGAACTGTGATGATAGACCTTAAACAACCACAACCACCTTCCTTTGTGCCAAGGTATGATCCAACCAGCAGATTCCCATTGAATCCAGTTTTGCTAGGGCCCCTTGATGTCATATTCAGTTAAATGCTACCTTGATGTCAAAGGCAGTCACTCTCACCTCACCTCCAGCATTCAACTCTTTTGTTCATGTTTGAACCAAGGCTGTAATGTCAGGAGCTGAGTGATTCTGGCAGAACCCAAACTGAGCATCATTGAGCAAGTTATTGCTAAGCAAAGGCCACTTCATAGCATGACTTTTTCCATCACGTTACTGATCATCAGGACTAGACTGATGGGGCAGTAATTGGCTGTGTTTTTGTTTACAGGACATTCCTGGACAATTTTCCATATTGCCAGGTAGATGCCAGATCTTGTGATGTTCATTCAAAAAGTGGGAAGGATTTATGGCCATTAATTTCATTACTACTTAAGAACATAAGAAATGGGATCAGGAGTAAACCATCGTGCTCCTCAAGTCTGCTCCACCACTCAGTAAGATCATGGCTGATCTTCAACCTCAGCACCATCTTCCTGCTCAAGCCCCATATCCCTTGGTTACCTTAGTTTCCAAAAGTCTATTGACTTCGCTGCTTAATTCACTAACTGACCATTTGCCACCCTCTCGGGTAGAGAATTCAAAAGATTCACAACCCTCTTCGTGAAGACATTTTATCTCATTCCTCGGTGGCCAACTCCTTATCCTGAGGTAATGACTCCTTAATTCTAGACTCTGGAAACAATCTCTTAGCATCCACCATGCCAGTCCTACCCTGTGGGGTTCTTTCTAGTCACGGTCGTGGCAGCCACTTCAAAGTGTTTCATTTCACTCGGTTTGGGTTGTTTATAAGAAATGACAAGGCGTGACATAAACATGATTTATTTTTCATAAAAGAAAGTTGCTGCAAATGCTGGAAATGGCGCTGTGATATTCCGCACCAGTTGAAAGCGTCAACATTTGAGGTTACCAGATTTTTGCTGTGTGAGTATCAGGGGTTATGGAGCGAAGCTGGGTAAATGGCGCTGAGATACAGATCAGCCATGATTTAGTTGAATGGCGGAACAACTGAACAGCCCACTCCTGTTCCTGTGTTGCAATCCTGATGCGCCCGAAACATGAACTTGACCTTGCCTATTACAGACACTGACTTGAACGACTGTAGATTTCCAGCATTTTCT